>NW_007727910.1:104719-106289 GCF_000696425.1 Galeopterus variegatus
TCCCCCCCCGCCCCCCACCCGCAGCTCTTTCCCGCCTCCGCGAGCGAGTCTTCCTGTCGACCAATCAGCGTCGGGGGGCCGGGGAGGGCGGGGCAGGGGCGCCAGAAGGCTCGGGGATTGGTGGAGCGCGCGCCCGGGGCATGCTGGGAGTGGTGGTGGCCCTGGAGCCGCGGCCCACGGTGGAGCCGGACAGGGAGCCCCGCGCTTGGGGGGTAACCCGAGCCCTCGAAGCCCGTGAAGCTGCAAGGGCGGCTTAGCTTCAGTGCTTTGGCTGAGAACACCTTTAAAGCTTAAAATAAAACCTGCCTGCGGGGTACGGAGGACAGAGGAGGACGCGAACCAGCGCCCACCCCACATCTCTGGTCTGTAAAATAGGATGCTCAGCGCTGGGACTACAGGACCCGGCGGCCGGTCCCCCCACCCACGTCCCCAGCCAGCCCCAGATGCCCTCCCACACTTACAAAGGAAATGCAGGCGGCCAGGAGAAGGATCCGCACCAGCAGGTCTTCAAACTGCTCTATCACCAACTCCCACAGGGACTTCCCTGAGGGAAGAGGCAAGGTCGGGGGGGCCCCGGGGTTAAGGTCTATAGGATGAAGGTCTGGGACTAGGAGCGCAGCTGGGGCCCAGGGACTGGAGCACCCTGAATTCCGGATGGGACCGGGACGATTCTAGGGTGATGGGCAGGCAGCTGAGAAGGGCTGAAGGAGCTCGGCCAGGCGCCCCTAAACAGGCTCCTCAAAGCTGTGGGCTGTTGTTGAAGGATTGGATGCCTCAAGGAGAAAGTCTCTGGAGACTTTGCTCCCGGCTAGACTCTAACCTTTGGGGAGGGGTATTTGCCCAAAGAGTCTAAGAAGAAGGCAGGGAGAAGGGAGTGGAGCACAGAGGGGAGGAAGCGAGACCTCAGGGATTCCAGTAACTTACCTTCCTCAGCAGGGAGCTCTATCCAGGGGAAAAGAAGAAAAGGACATGTTCATTTGGGGTTCAGCCTCATGCTGCCCACACCCCGGATTTTGTGGCTAAGGTAAGAGAATCAGGGCACCAAAAGGGCATCTGAGGTTCATCAAGGTCATCCCATAAAACCTCCCAAAACTCTGGATCTCAGGGACCCTATTTTCTCAGTACCCTCTTTCCCCCTGCAATCAGTAGACCCGGCCCAGCTCTTCCCTAAGATACCTTGGAGGGAGAAATTCCTATGTGTGTGTGTTGGGGGTGCAGGAGGGTGTTACCAGCCCCTTCTCCGAGGGATACTTACCATTGGGGCCGTATTTCTCCAGATGCCGTTTAACTTGGTCCGGGGAGAGGCCCGTGGTCTCACTCACCCCAAAATAGGCCAGACAGTCCTCTGTGGTCTTGGCATGTGCGGCCTCCATTGTGCTCCCTTCCCGGGGGCCAGGGGCGGTGTGTTCCTTCTGGGGGGGTTCTCACGTTTGGGGGTCTTCCTCAGTGTGTTCACCTGCCTGTCTGCCTGGGATTCTTCCTTTTCCTCTCCTGCCCCCCCCCAGTTTTTTCTTCCCTCCACGAAGCTCTGACCCCCCGTCCCACTTGCAGCACCGGTCACCCCCCCCCC
>NW_007727910.1:106911-135700 GCF_000696425.1 Galeopterus variegatus
CCCCCAGTTTTTTCTTCCCTCCACGAAGCTCTGACCCCCCGTCCCACTTGCAGCACCGGTCACCCCCCCCCCAGCCCCCAGCTGGTCCTTATGAGGGAGCGGGGGGGCAGGCTCCCCCCTCCCCCAGATCAAGGATTGGCTGGCTGAGACTCCAGCAGGAGGGGTCAAAAGAGAGAGATATTTCTGCTGACAGAGGGGGAACAGTAGGGCTGCAGCCTGAGATGTCACTCATGAGGGAAGCAAAGGTGGCCCCAGCCCCAGGGAAGGGGGGGCAGGGAGAGACTTCACTTTCAAACATCCGTTACAGACCCCTTCCCCAATTGCGTCGACTTCCCCAGTTGCACTGAGTTTCCTATTCCAAACTCATCCCCCAAGCCCTCTTCCACTCTCCTTTCGCTTTCCTCGCACCCCTCTTCCCATCTCCCCTGCCGTGAATCTGTTTCCATTTCCACAGTCTCCTTCTTCCTCACCTACTTTGCTGAGAGAGCAGCAGAGCTACTGTAAGCCTTCAGGGGACTGAAGAGGGAAAGAACACCTTTTGGGGGCCAGAGGAAGTGGCTCCAGAGAGACAAGGGGAGGGGAGAGGGTCAAGGGGACAGGGCAGAATATGGTAACCCTACCCTTGGGAGGGGTTGCTGCAGCCATCAACAAGGGATTTAGTGTCCAGGCCCTGGTGAGCAGAGCCAGGACTGCCTGTCTCTCCCCTAAACTGCCCCCTCCCCCCCATTGCTCTAAGCCTCTGGGAACAACATAGCCTTCAGGGCCCCCCCATCCCTGACAGGGAATCCCCCCCCCAGGAAAATGGGACACCCAAGCAGCCGGGTAACCCGAGGCTACAGAATGTGCTGATGGCAGAGGGGGAGGGATAACTGTTTCAGGATGGAGGCAGGGGCCACCCCAAGTCATGGAATGAGGGTCAGCTCACCCCACACTGTGCTGTCTTTAACCCAAGGGTTTTACATGGCAGACCCCAGAGGTATGTGTTCCTCATTCCACTCAGGCCCTGATGTGCCTGTCCTCAAGAGGGAATGAGCACCAGACCTGTGTTGTGTGCTCAGGAGCTGGGCATGCCCCACTGAAAGAGGCGTCCAGGAAAGGGGACCTGGGGGAGTGGATCAGCAGAGGCTCCAAACCAAAGGAATGGGGAGAGGGCAGATTCCTGAGGGCAGGTCCAGGGGAAATGAGGACAGAACAGAGATGGGGAGTATAGAGACAGGGCCACCAGGGGCAGAGGGAAGTCTGAGGAGCAGTGGGGAAAAGGGACAGCAGGGAGCTGGCTAGCAGCAGCCAGGTGGGCGGGGACCCTGGGGCTGGGTGCAAAGCCGTAAGTTGTTGCAGAGCCGCTGGCCTTGGTGTCAGCTTCCTCAGAGAAGCAGCTGCTCTGAGTTGCCCCTCCCCATCGTGCTCCAGGATGGGGGCGTCTTTGGGTTATCACCAGGGCAGCTGCTAGAGGAGCAGACAGGATTGTGGGGTGTGGGCAGGGGAGGAAGGAAGACAGAGGAGAGGTTTGATGACAGTAATGGTGAAAGGTCAGTGAGGGGAAGGAGCCTTGTGACCCTGGGCTCAAGTCCTTCCTCTCCCAGGCCTCAGTTTCCTGAAATGAACAAGGAGTATGGACTGCTGAAAGGGTTCTAAAAGCTGCTTCCCACTCTGGGGCTCAAGTTCCTAAGCAGAGGATGGCGGGGCAAAGGAAAGGGAAGCCCCCACTTTTGGGGAGGAGGATGGCCAGCAGGGGTGGGTGGAACTGAAGGATTTAGTCTCCCAGACTCCCTTCCTCTGCCTGGGCTTGGGGGAGGGGCAGCTTCCTGGGTGAGTTGAGGACAAGGTGCTCTTTCCCTCCCCCTTTCACAGTTCCACCAAACCCTCCCCTGAAGCAGAATCCTGCTGTGACCTGGGGTGGGAGAGATTTGGGGGAACTTAGACAATTGGTGTGAGTGCTGGGGGTCCCATCAACAGGTACTTCCACCTGGCCTAGCACCCACTGTCTCAGGCCAGAGTCAAGCTCAGCACCGCCAAGCCTTTTGGCACTGGCTGGCCTCTCCCCGCCAACACCTGGAGGAGTGACAGGGGCCACTGTCTTACAGCAGCAGGAATGCCCAAACATGGAGAAGGGGAAACAGGAGAGATGGGTAGCTTCAAGGGAGCTGAGAGCATGAGGCTGAGGAAAGGTGGCAGGCTTTACAGGACAGGCCTGCCAGTGGGGCCTTTAAGGTTATCTGTTTCTACCTCCCCTACTTCCCAGAGGGGAAAACTGAAGCCACCCATTAGGAGTTGCAAAGGGGTTACCCCAAGGGAGGCTGCAGGTGTGCCCTGGGATGGAGGAGGTGGAGCGAGGAGGCACTCTTGGGTCCATTCCCACTGAGGGTCTCCAAGCCCAGGGCTAGAAGGTGTTCTTCCTCCCACACTGAGGACTGAAGCTGAGCATAGGAGAGGCCTGGTTCTGAAGGATATGTAAACAGTCTGGCCAATCCCTGACCAGTTCCGAGCCTTAAGGCTTAGAGGGAAATAGTCTCTCAGGCTTCTCTGGCCAAGACATGCCAGTCTGGGGAGTGGGCGGGTGTCCTCGTACCCTTCCCCCACCCCATCTTTGGAAGGCAAGTCCCTGAAGCCTGGCAGGGTTTGGGGGAGGGGGAGCCTCAGAGCACCAGTTGTTGCTAGATTAGGAGGATCAGGCCCTGCTTACCCAGGGGCGCCACAGCCTTCGCTCACCATCTCACACTGAGAACACAGCACCCAGATCTGCAAAGCACCCCACCCCCTTTTCAAGACCAATTCTATCTCTAGTCTCCTGAGGCCAAGGTTTGGGGGAGCCCCAGGGATGAGACAAAACAGAGAGGGCCAGCAGGCTTCCCCCAGCTAGCCCCCAGCCTGGGTGGCCTGTGAGCCCAGCTGTCTCCTGTCCATCTCCCAACAGAACACAAGGCCCAGAATAGCAAGGTCATGAGCATGGGTAGGGCCTCTTGGAGGCAGAGGCTGAGGGGCATGAGAGTGTTGGCTCCACTCTGCTGGGAGGGAGAGTGAGAGGCAGAATGGTAAGAGGCAGAGGTGGATGGAGGAGACGGGAGAGAGCCAAGCACAAGAGGTGGGATTCTTCAGACCCTGTGCCCTTCCTGTTGTCACCCACCACCCCCAGAGCTGGGAAGCACAGGATGACAGGTCCACATTAAGGATAATGCAGTGCCTGTGTTTAACTGGGGGTGGTGGGGAGGGAGGGAAGGAGGTTGCATATGCAAATGCCCACAGGGCCAGGCACTTCAGGTGAGTGGGGTGAGCTGGCGGGGATGGAGCAGTGTGGAAGATGGAGCTTCTGATTTGCAAGAGAAGCCAATGATCTGAATTTTTATGTGAAACTCAAATGGAAACATTATCTAGGCCAAACAGATCCTGTCAGTAGCTCTGACTTAGGTGAAACCTCTCATTTTACAGATGAGGATACCAAGGCCCAGAGTGGCTGCACCTTTCCTTGGTCACACAGCAAAGGACTGGAAGCCAGTGCTCTGTTACCCATCCTCCAGCTTGGCTCTGAGAAGGGGGGCAGTCAGCCTGTCCTTGGGCCCCTCTGCAGCCAGACACTGTGACTACCACGTTAAACCTCTCCCAGCACAGCCACGGAGCTCCCACCCCACCCCTGCGATCTGTCTGCTTTCTCCGTAGAGCAGGAAGCTTTAACTCAAGAATTCAGAGCAGGAAGGGCCTTTGGAGATGATCAATCCTGCCATTCGCTGTCCTGTCGTATCAAGAGAACCTGCTGGAGACCCCAAGAAGCACTGCTTAGCTGTGCACGTACTGCTTGGCAAGCGGGACAGCCCACAGTGATGGCCCAAAAGCACAGGACGGGAGAGCGACAGGGACCCAACCTGGGCCAGCTCTGGCCTCTCAGCTCGAGCTCACACACTTGGTGAGCTGCCTTCCTGTGTGCCTGCCCAGTCCCCACTGCAAACACTTGCCATCACGATGGAACTGAGAGAAACCCTTGTATTTATTTATGCTTCTCCATTTTGTTTAAAACAACAACAACAACAACCTTAATATAACTGACAGCCCTTTCCCCTCACCCTTCCTTGGGCTGGGGGGTGGTTAATGGGGAAACGGCCCCCCAGGCGTGGGGCTGACCGTAAGAGCCCCTTAGGGAGGTAATGGAGCCCAAATCCCCTGCCCAGGGGAAGGGGCACCTGTAGTGTATGAACAGGGGAGTTAACAGAACTCTTGAACCTCTGCTTGTACCAGCATATGTGCCCTTGGCCGACAAGGGTCAGAAAGCATGTGGGGAAGGGATTCCTACCTCTCCTCTATGTCCCTACTCAGCCCAATCCCATCACCTGAGGGCTGGGGAGCAAAAAGAGTGGCAAAAGGGTGGGGTGTCTCACACAAAGGAGTACTGATTATTAATGGCTCTGGGATGGCCCCCTTCTTCTCCGTCGCCCCCCAGTGGTAACTGCTGGAGCTGCACCATTGGGGTCATCCCCATGTCCCCTCCAGATCCAGTGCCTCCCTGGGCCTCCATGCCTGGTGCTATGGCCTCTTCCAATTCAGCCATGGGGACCAGCTCAACCACGGGGACCAGCTCTTCCTGGACCCCTCCACTGCCCGCTTTCTCTTTCTCTTGCCTCTCTTTGGCTGCTGCGGCTGTTGCTGCCGCCACTTCTGGTGCCCCCGACGCCTCTTCTGCCCCAGGATGTGGGGGATCTGTCCATGAAGGGGGTTCAGGGGGCTGGGGTGGGTCATGGGAGGTGTTCGGTTCTGGATGGGAATGGTAAGAAGACAGACTGATTGTGGAGGGAGGCAAGCTCTCGCAGTGGACTCCCCTTCGCTCATCCCCCCAGGAGCCATGTGCTATCTTTCCCACATCCCATCTCCTGAGCAACCCCCCATCCATGGAAGATGGATCATGGGCGGCGGTGAGAGGAGGACCACACTTACACACAGTCACTCGCTCCGAAGGGCATGAGGGTGGAGGAGGCATCGGGGTAGCATCGATCTCCCTCGCACACCCCTGCATGGCTCCCAGCCTGCTCCCGGCCTGGGGGTGGGGGTGGGGCAACGTGGGGACAGATGGGATGTTGGGATGGAGGAAAGGGAGAGATCAGACAGGGACATCAGACATCAAGGGAGGGGGGAAGAGGATCAGACCGAGCATCCCCAAGAAGGGCAGGCCCAAGGCAAGGTTGTGATGAAGGGTGAAGACAAGGCTGGGGAGGATGGGTCCAGGAGACAGACAGCTGATGGAACAGAGGGGTCTGATGGAATGGGATGCACCAGCCCAATTCTCAGCTGCCTCCCGGCCCCAGCAAGGAGCCCTCTGCCTCCCTACGTCCTATCAGCGTGCCTTGTTCCCTTCCAAACCCCCACGCGCAGGCACCTTTCTCCCCTACTCTCCCCTACAAAGCCGATCTTCCTCACAGCCCCCCGCCCCATCTTTCTGGCACACACACCTCACTTCTTGGGTGCACGGGCACCTCCTCCCCTGCAGACCTGCTCTGCTCACCCTGCTGTCGCTGGGAGGATGGGACATAGCTGACAAGGACAACATCACTGGAGCCTCCAGACTCCAGAGGGATGGGGTGCACCCGGAAATGCTCAAGCATATCGAAAATGGACTGGAACCACAGGTGCTGAACCCGGCACTGCCCCTCCTCATTCAGTGACAAACGCAGGTGCTGAGGGCAGGACAAGAACAGTGAGGCGGGAGCTGGAGTCCTCACCGGTTACAAAACCCTCCTCCCCTGGACAGCACTGTCCCCCATTCACCCACTCTTTGCACAGAACAGAGCCTTTTCCTGTCACTCACCTTGGCCTTGCCCTGGAAGTTGAAGGTGAGGACATATTCACCCCGCCTCGTCTCACTCTGACGTACCAGGAAGACACCGTGGGAGCCAATGCCTCCTGTCAGCACTAACTGGGCAGCCTTGAGTCGAGAGAGCATCCCGTGGAACCACGGATATCCTGAGAGGGGCTGGTCCCCCTCACCTCCCTCTGACTCCCCCTGGAACAGGAATGACCCTTCAGGAAGGAGAGAGGGAGGGAAACCGGGGTGTCAGGGAAGCCTCCCCCATCCTGGGAGAAAAGCCTTGTTTTCCCCTCAAGGTGTCTCCCCTCTCACGAATCATCTTCCTCCCCCCCCGGGCCAGATTCCTGAGGATCCCATGATGGGAGCTTCAGGAAGACAGGCAAGTGGGCCTGGAGACACACACTCACACCTCTGGTACCTGTGGCTGTTTCTGGAGTGTCCAGGGAAGGGTAGGGGGCTGAGAGGGGATGAACTGTGCCTGCTGGGGGTCCCTCTTCAATGGGGATGCGGGGGGGTAACTCTGGGGGAAGCAGTTCCATTGAGTCAAAATGGGAGGCAGCAATGGAGGTGGAACTGGGGGAGATGGATGCCGAGGGACGGTCTGAGAGGCCCCCGTATGCCCCTGGAAAAAAACGGAAGGGCAAAGTTGAGAACTCAAGAAGCTCCTTTTCTGAAGGGCTGGAATCCTGGGCCCATTTCCCCACCAGCAGTCCTTCCTGTGTGTGATGACGGAGCCAGCTGGTCGACCTTCTGGACATCTCTGCAGGCAGAGACTCTCGATGGCTTTCACCAGAAGCTCCTTACATTTCTTGCACTGCTGGAGGACTGCAGAGTTGTTATTGCAAGGGGCCTAGAATTCAAACGTGCCTATGTCTTTTCTAAATCAACAGCTGAAAGACTGTGACAGAGATGGGGGTAGAATCCCTCACATGTTTTGATGTTAAAAAAGGAGTCCTTTTTTGGACTACAGGACAAAGCTGCCAACTCTAAGACATCAATGATCCTCAACATAAATCAACTTGATCTTCAACTTAACTTGTATTCATTGTATACCCTCCACGTTAGCCCAATTAACTCATCCAATTTTTCCAGATATCCTGGGCCCTTCCATCCCAGGTCTCTGCTCTCACCATCTGCCTCCTTCAAGCCATGATCTTTTCTGTCACCTCCTCTGCGCAGCAGTCCCTGTCTCTTCCACCTTCCCATTATCTTTCTCCTCTGAGCTCACAAGATGCTTCCCATTTGTGCTGCTCAGAGGACATTAAGCATAGACTCTCTGTTTTGGGGACCTGCTTTTTTCTTTTTCTTCTTGGCTGCTGGCCAGTAAGGGAATCCGAACCCTTGACCTTGGTGTTTTAAAACCACACTCCAACCAAGTGAGCCAACCAGCCAGCCGTGGTAGGGGACCTGCTTTTTATAAGGAGTAAAGTCTTATCAACCCAGCTAGACTGTGAGCCCATGCAGGGCAAGGAGCTCATCTCAGATATCTCTGAGTTCCCCCATCCTGCCCCAGGGCCTAGCACAGGGCCTGGGATGTACTAGGGCCAGTCAAGTGGCAGGCCTGAGTCTCCATGAATGTCGTCCACAGTCAGTGCTCAGAGGACAGGTACACGTGCAGTGCAGAGAGCACTGGCCTGAGAATCAGGTTGGTGTAGTTCCCATCTTTGTCAATGATTCTCAGGTGACCTCAGAAAAGTCATTTCCTCTCCCTGGTCGTAGCTGCCTGAGATCTGATGACTTGTTAGGTTCATTCTAACTCTAAGTTTCTATGAGTCATTTGTCCATTCTCTGAGTACAACCTGTGTGCTAGGCACTGTGGAGCTGAAACTCAGAGTGGAAGATCAGGAGAAGAGGGTGTAGTGGAGGCTGAATACACAAAGGCAAGCTGGGGCCAGCAGACAGATGTCTTCGTGTGTATATGTGTGTGGGTACGGGGGGGTGGGGGTGGTCAGGCCAAAAAGCACAGAATGAAAAGAAAATGTGGTGCCATCAACGTATGCACAGAGAGAAAACAAAGATTTCTACAAAGTGTCCCAGAAGCTTCAGGAAGGGAACCATTATCTCCAGCCAGAGTGGTGGCTTGCAGGAGACTTATGGAAAAAGTAACAAGGCTGGCTGTAGAAGGTTGGATAGGAGTTTGCTTGGGGCCTGTGTGGGGTGGTGGTGGTGATGGTTCTAAATGACAAACTGTGTGGGGCCGGCCCGTGGCTCACTCGGGAGAGTGTGGTGCTGGTAACACTAAGGCCACGGGTTTGGATCCCATATAGGGATGTGCGGTTCACTCACTGGCTGAGCGTGGTGCTGACAACACCAAGTCAAGGGTTAAGATCCCCTTACCGGTCATCTTTAAAAAAAATAAAAAATGACAAACTGTGGCTTGAGAGCGCTCAGCATGTTCAGGGACAAATGATACTTATCATTTGGTGGGAGTAAGGCAGCCAGGGACCAAGAATGGCGTGCACATGGTCTGGAGAGAGGCTGTGGGGCCTGTGAGCAGGGGGCTCTGTGTAGCAGGCTTGGAGACTCCCAGCTCCCTCAGGCTCCACCCTTACCCTGCGACAGGCGGTCGTTGCTCTCACTGGGGCCCAGCATCAGATCCTGGCTGGGCAGACTCTCTGAGTGATTCAGACAGGGCAGTTCCAGGATGTCTGTGTTCTCCCTTGCAAGGAACGAAGTCCCAGGGGCCAGAGGAAGAGTCATGGGGCGGGGACTGGTAACAGGGCAGGGTCTGCAGAGACAGGGAAAATGGTGCTGGGAGGAAAGTCACCAGGTGAGAGGCAGAGGCTGCTCTCCACCCCCATCATCAAGTCCCTTCAGTGACAGAAGTCAGGCTCCTCACCCTGGGCTCAGGCATTCCTGGATGTCAGACACCCAGGCCTTCACGTGTAGAGCATCAGCTGTCTCCAAGATATACTCCGAGGGGCCTTCTACCTACGGAGATAAGGGGAGGGTCTCAGCCAGGTCAGGGGTCAGGGAGGAGGCCTAGGTCACGTCCAGCTCCCAAGGCCTTAATCCACCCCCAATGAGAACAAGAACATCTCCCCTTCTCCCCCTCTTCCAGAAAAGCCACAGCCAGGGACACATTCTCAAGGCACTTGACACATGTGTACCTCCTGCCAATGTCACTTGCTTAAATGTGCTGAGAGCTTTCTCCCCAACATGCATTCCAAGAGAGTGGGGAGCTCAGAGCTCCTACCTTAACCACGAACGTGTTCTCTCTGTCAGGCATCTCCAGGGCCGTGGTTGTCCGGACATCCGTGATGGTACAGCAGGGAATGCTGAGTCGGGGCCGAGAAGCCTGGGTTGGGAGAGGGAATGAGATCTAGGTTTTTGGTGTGCAAAGATGATCTTTCCCTCTACATCCTAGGGGAGTTAGACAAAAGGTAATAACACTGCTTTCTCAGTCCTGCCCACAGCTACTAACGTACAGCCAGGAGCTAGCTTTAAAAACAAAACGTAAGTGAAGCTATGTGTGTGAGCAGTAAACCCCACGGCTTATCAGTAGGGCTGAGTTACCACTCTGGTCGTTCTATCACTTGCTCCCAGTCACCCACCCTCCCCTGGGCCTCACCTTGGGTGGTACAAAGAACTCCAGACGACTTCCTCCTCCTCCTTCTCCTTCGCTTCGAAGCAGTAAGCGACACTTCTGCCACTGAGGCTGCCCTCCTACCCCTGAGCTAGGCCCAGCTGCCCCACCTCCCCGGCCCACTCCAGCTGGGTCAGGGGCTGCCTCTTCAGCCCCCATGAAACTCAGCACCTCCTCCCTCTGGACCATCCCTGTGCCGTCCTTCAGGGTCCCCCCTCCCCGACTTAGTCTCAGCTTCTCAAAACGGTGAGTCCATCTTTCCCCAGAGGACATTCCATCACTAACCAGTCCCCTACCAATGGTCCCAGCCCCACCAGAGGAATTAGAGTTGCTGTTTCCACCTAAGACTGGTGGCCCTGATGAGGTCTCCAGGGGCCCAGCTGGGGAGGGAGGGTCAACGGTCCCCCGCCACTGCAGAATGCCACGGACCGAACCTCGGACAGAGCGACCCACTGAGCGGAGGGAGAAGCGTTTCTTTAGCTTCGGCTTTGAGGAGGTCGTAGAAGAAGAAGAGACTGAGGAAGGGAGGGGGCCGGCCAGGTCCTCAGATGATCGAGAAGGGCCCAACACAGCCAGGGGCCCACCCACCCTGCAGCTCTCAAGGGACAGGTCTTGTGGCGAGATGTCCACACCAGGACTCAGGGGAGCCAGGATGGGTGGTGAGAGGGAGCCAGAGGCCCTGGCCACCTCAGCCTCAAAGTGCTGCAGGAAGAGCTCGGCAAAACGGCGGGAGAAGGCAGCCTCGGCCCCAGGCCCCGCGTATTGGGGGTGGGAGGCCAGGTAGAGGCGAAAACGGCGGGCAAAATCCAGGGCGGCAGCCCGGGCGTGGGACTCGCAGAACTCCCGCCAACTTGGGGGAGGGGGTGGTAGCAGCGGGGCGGGGGAGGGGGAGGCCCCATCCTCCGGGGAAGGGGCACCATTCATGATGGTCCCCAGGAGGCAGAGAGGGGGAGCCTGTGGGGAGGGGCAGCAAAGAGGGACACGGCCAGAAGACGCGGGGTGTGCGGCAGCAGCTGCAAAAGGAAGAGAGAGGCACAGACACGGGGTCACTGCTGAGGTGGGACCAGGAGCAGAGTCCCACCCCCAGCCAGTGACTCCCTACTCTGGTTTAGACTCCTAGGAAAGCAATGGGGAAGAGAACCAACCTGCCTCCTTTCCCTCGCCCAGACCCTCACACCCCCCAAACCCCAGGCAACTGGCTCCTCAATGTCGAGCCTGTCCTGCTGCCTTTGCGACCACTTTCCCAGGAGCAACAGAGGGCTGTGGAGAACTTTCCTCCAAAAAGGAATCCTTTCCAAATCACCTCTCTTCTCTAAGACGGATCCTTCCCATGTGCCATTCTAAAGGCTTCCATTGGTTATCTTACCTTTCCCTGGGAGAGGTTTTAATAACCTCTCTAATAGATGAGGAAACCGAAGCTCAGAAAAGTTTCAGAACTCCAAGTCTACTGTTTTTCCCACTGCATGGTCCTTGTCCCCGGGAAGTGGCTGGACCAGCCTCAGCCATAGCTCCTTACTGCCCCTGCTCTCAGGGGGCCAGAGGGGAGCTGGGACTATAGAGCTTAGAGACCCTGCCTCATGCGTCCTCTGGTCCAGCTCGAAGGAGGGAGGTTACTCATTAAGGAGGGTAGATGGATGAACGATTGAAACAGCAATTGTCTCGAAAGCTGACCTGAGTCCAGCACCCAAGCACTGTGTGAAGGGTGCTTGGAATGGCTACAGCCCGCTTCTTTGGTGCCAGTTCAGTCTGGGGCCCAGAGGTAGCTGCACCAGAGGAGAGACTAGGGGTTGGGTCAGGGCAAGTCCGGGCTGGCCACAACGTAAATAAAACATAACAGGGGGCCTCAGAATTTTTCACCTCCCTCTTCCCTCCCTGGGAGTGTGCCCTAAAGACTGGTTGGCATAGTGGTTAAGGCCATGGGTTCTGGAGTAAGGGTTGGGCTGAAACCCTAGCTCAGCCACCTACTAGCTGCGTGATCTTGAAAAAATTAAACATCCTCGCCGAGCCTCAGTTTTCATATCTGTCAAACAGAGATAACGATCCCTACTTCCTAGAATTGTTGGGAGAATTAAATGGAATGGAACGTGTCAGTGCTTAGTACAAAGTAAGCACACAATAAATGACTACTATTATTACTAGCTTTATGGGGGGAAACAGTATCGTGGTTCCAGCTTTCTGAAAGAAAAATTAGAGAAAGGAAGAGCCTTCCCAAGGTCCGGGCGTGGAATTTACAACCCACGGCTCTTTTGTGAGTGCTCCTCCCCCATGCTATACTGGAAGGTGACGGCTCAGAACTGGGGCGAGGGCAGCTCAGGAAAATCTCCCCAAACCCTCAGCGACCTCATACTCCTGTTCAAACCCACAGCCAGCTGTACGTGGGCAGCTCCTCCCTTTCTTCCTTGGCCTAGGCCCTACACACTCAGATGGCCCCAACCATAGGGACAATTCCAAACCAACGAGAAGCAGCCAGGAGATGCGGGAGTCATGGAGCACAGGGGAACCGAGCCAAGAGGTGAAGACACAGCAGAGCCCAATCTCCAGCCAGAGGCCACCTCAGCTTACACAGGCCCACCCAACCCTCTGCACCACAGGCAGACCCAGCCCCCTCAGGCCCGCTGACCCTGCGGCTTCTGAGCTGGTGACTCAATTTCTCTTCCACCAAGCAGGACTCAGACACACTTCCCCGGTGCACCTGCCTCTTGGCTCAGTTCTGTTATTTCCCGAAGGGCAGGTGGTGGAGGTTGCAGGCTCCGTTCCTGGCTCGGACCCTCTGGGCCCGGTGGTCAATCCACTCCGACCCGACCCTACTCCCTGGACACCCCCCACCCGCCCATTCCCCGGGGCCGCAGCCTCCTGGGGACCAGCCCTGTCTGCTGCTCTCTCGGGGGCCGAGTGCCCCTCCTGGCCCGGCCCCCCACGCCCACCCCCACCCAAGGCTCCTCTCAGGCGCCGAGGCGGGGTCGCGGAGAGAGAAGAGGCACTTGAAGAGGGGGGTTCCGGTTCCGGTCCCACCTGCATCTCGGTCCCCGCGGTTAGCTCCGGCGGCGGAGGCAGCTCCCGCTCCCTGCACCCCCCCTCCTCCGCAACGAGCGCTCGGCACCGTTCTGCGCAAGCGCCGGGACCCCTTTTTCCCGTCGCCGAAGGAAGCGACCATAGAGAAGAGCGGCGAGAGGGAAAGGCACCTTCATACTCACTTCCGCCATCCTCCTGCTCAGCGCTGACCCTTCGAGGGCTGAGACTTCGTAAATCTCGCAGGGCTTCAGTGACTACTCCAGTTGCACATAAAAGGAACCTCAGAGGCAGCCCTGAGAAGGGGTTAGATCCCACCAGAGCGTCCTCCCGGAGGAAATTCGGGACAAAGGAGAGAAGTCAACCATAGAGAAGCCACCTTAGGGGATAGAGTCCCGAGGCCTTGCTGAAGGCTAGAGTAGCCGCCGAGTACCGGAAACCAGCGAGATGATAAGTCTTTTCGAAGGGCCCGCTGCAGCCTAGAGCGCCCAGGCCGGCTGCGGAGGGGGACGTGGATACCGCCGCCAAGGAGCGGGGCGAGGGAAGAAGCGGGTGACCTTGGGGAGGCCCCGCGAGGAGGCGGAGCCTGAACTTACGACCTTGGTTTTTCTGAGGAAAGGGGCAGGCCGTCGAGGAGGTTCTACCTCTGAGACGGGAAATAAAAATGGGGAGCAGAAATAATGAAGTCAGGTTTGGACGTGCTTGTGGGACTTTAGGAGGTAGTTGGACATACAGCTTGGAGCTCAGAGACATCTTCATCACTTAGAGAAATTAAGACCCATTAAGGTAGAAGGTAGTAGAAATTAAGAGCACAATGAGAGCCTCCATCAATCCAGTCTGTCACTGACCCAGCTCCAGCTGGCCTAAACAGTAAGGAAACAGTTCATATAATTAAAAGTCTAGAGTGGATCCAGCTTGTTCAGGAACAGATGAATACAGGGACCAAAAGATATCGGGAACCTGTGGTTCATTTCTGGTTCAGCTTTCCTCACGCGTTTGGCTTCACTCCCAGGCAGGCTTTCCTCTCTAGTGGCAAGATGGCTTTCCATAGCTCCAAACTTAAGTCCTAAAAGCTTAGAAACTCTTGTAGAAGGAGGGTCTCTCTTTTCTGAGATTCCCAATAAAATTTCCAAAACTGACTAGCTGATTGGATCAAGTGCCCATTCTGGAACACATAGGCAAGTAACCCAAGAAATGGAGATTTCTCCATTAGAAATAAGAATGTGTTCAGGGGCTGGCTGGTTAGCTCAGTTAGTTAAAACACAGTATTATAATACCAAGGCAAAAAATAAATAAATAGGGGCCGGCCCGGTGGTGCACTGCTATAGTGCGCCGCTTGGGAAGCGCGGCGGCGCTCCCGCCGAGGGTTCGGATCCCACATGCAGACCGGTTCCCGCTCACTGGCTGAGCGAGGCACGGGAGCAACACCGGGGGTTGCGATCCCGTTGCTGGTCCCAGTCTGGTACGGGGGCGACACTGAGGGTTGCGATCCGTTGCCGGACACGGAAAAAGACCAAAAAAATAAATAAATAAATAAATAAATAAAAGAATGTGTTCAAGGCTGAGGCTGCCAGATGGACTTGGAAAAACTTGTTGTGGAAGGGCAAGTTCTGGCGTAGGCAGTGTTAGTCCCCAGTTTTAACCAAACTAACATCAGCTTGCAGAGGTCTTTATTAAGGTCTTCATCATCAGTGTTGTCCATCCCTCTTTTCAGTTAGAGGAAGATGTCAGTGAAAAGGACCCTATTGCTGTGATCCCACCCCTTACCCTTTCTCTGTAGTGGCCCATCATTGTCTGGGAAAGGGAGACACAGTTGAGGAATACGGAAAGGCAAGAGGCTGGTAACTATGAAGTAGGTTTGGAAGTGTGTCTAAGCTGTCCAATAAAACTTTCTGTGATGACTGACATGTTCTTCAGCACTACCCAATATTGTAGCCACTAGCCACATGTGGCTATTAAGCTCTTGAAATGTAACTAGTGTGACTAAGGAACTGAAATTTTAATTGTAATTAATTAAAGTTAAAACAGCCACATGTGACTACTGGCTATTGTATTAGTACAGTCCTTGGACTACTAGATGGAGCTGTCCAGCAGGGATTCTGAGCTGCACAAAGTAGTTTGGTGGTGATCAGACATGAATAGTGTTTGAAGCCATGGACATGAATGAGATTGGCCAGGTAATATATGTAAAGAGAAGAGGGCCTAGGGTCTAGTTCTGGAGAACAATCAACATTCAACAAGTAGATAAAGAAAGGAAAGTAGAAAGTGCTGTGATGACGTCTTGGGTCAGGTTTCCCAGAAACACCTTGAGATGAGAATTTGCGGGTAAGTAATGTAATAAGAAAGCGCTACTAGGAGAAACCACTGAGGGAGTAGGAGAAGTAGGAGAGAGGAGAGAAAGCCAAGCAGGTGCATGATGTCAGGCAGAGAGTAGTTCAGTTTGATCCAACGGGGAGCCCTGGATGTAAGTTATGCCAGAAATTTGTGCACGGGCCAGCCCCACCGGTCATCTTTTTTTTTTAAAAAAAAAAAAAGAAAGAAATTTGTGCAGACACATGGGAGCTAAGCCTTTCATACACTACCTCCCTCAGCCATTGACCAAGGGCTGCCCCTGGGAGATGTCAATTCTCAGGCACTTCCATCAAGGCAAAAGTTCTAACCATTGGAAGAGAAACCACATAACAAAGGCCAGTGAATGTGGGAGTATAGGATGTCTTGTGTTTCAGGGGAAATGGGCTAAAACACAAATGATAAAAAGTGATCCATGGGGCTGGCCCGTGGCTCACTCGGGAGAGTACGGTGCTGATAGCACCAAGGCCACGGGTTCGGATCCCATGTAGGGATGGTTGGTTGGCTCACTGGCTGAGCGTGGTGCTGACAACACCAAGTCAAGGGTTGAGATCCCCTTACCAGTCATCTTTTTTTTTAAAAAAAGTGATCCATGGGGCTGGCCCGTGGCTCACTCGGGAGAGTACGGTGCTGATAGCACCAAGGCCACGGGTTCGGATCCCATGTAGGGATGGTTGGTTGGCTCACTGGCTGAGCGTGGTGCTGACAACACCAAGTCAAGGGTTGAGATCCCCTTACCAGTCATCTTTTTTTTTAAAAAAAGTGATCCATGGCAGGGGTGGGGGGAATCAGGGCTGTGCACTGCCATTGTCTCCTCTAGAAGACATCGATAACTAAGACATTGCTGAGTGACCTTGGCGAGTAATTTTATTTAGGGAAGTGGTGGTAGCAGATGCCAAATGGTAGTGGTTTGAGGATGAGTGAACGGAGGTAAAGAAGAGGGAGGAATGTGGAGAGCTGTTCTACAGAGTTTGGCTGAAAAGGAGAGATATGGAGGTTTGTAGTTTGAAAAGGTACAAAGGTTTGCTTGTTTGTTTATATCCTGAGCGACACCTGATTATGCTGAAAGTCTAAGAGGAAAGCAGCCAGTAGAGAGGATGGTCATTGAAGGAGCGAGTTCTGGGAAAGGAGGGAAGAGATGACATCAAGGGCCCAGGTTAAGCCAAGGTATTTATACAAAGGGGAAAAACGGTCTTTCTCAGGAACAGGGGATGTAACAAGTAATAGAAACTCCAATTTAAGCTAGTTTAAGCATAAAAACTATTTTCATGGCTCAAAGAATTGAAAAATCAGAGAGAGAATGACTTCAGGCACGGCTGGAGCCAGAGGCTCAATGTCACTTTGTTTTGCTTTGTTTTGTTTTAATGATGACCGGTAAGGGGATCTTAACCCTTGACTTGGTGTGGTCAGCACCACACTCACCCAGTGAGCTAACCAGCCATCCCTATATGGGATCCGAATCCGTGGCCTTGGTATTATCAGCACCACACTCTCCCGAGTGAGCCACGGGCCGGCCCTCAATGTCACTTTGAACTTGGATGCAGTCTCTTTTAGCTCTGCTTTCCTCTGGACTGTCTTCAGGCAGGTTGTCCTCTCACAGGTAGCAAGATGGCTACCAGCAGCTCCAAGCCTCATTCTAACAGTTAGATGACCCTCACAGAAAAAGATTGTAGCTTTCCCAGTACTTCCAGCAAATGAAATAGGGTTAAGTCTCATCAGCTCAGCTTGAGTCACCCAATGATCATTTGTTATATAATAATTTGTTTGATCTTTGTCTTGGGTTCATGGCATAGACCTTCTAAACACCTGGAATTTCCTGAGTAATAGAAATGTCTGGTATTCATGAGTCCCTTAGATCACACCTGGCTTCTTGCTAATGAGGTGACTTGTGGCAGGCTTCCAGATAGCTTCTGGATGGGGGCTGGTCACAAGGAAGATCAACCTTGTGATTAGAGGGTTAGGATTTTGAGCCAGCCCGACCTCCAGGGAGGATAAGAGGCCTGGAGACTGAGATTAATCACATGGCCAATGATTTAATCAATCATGCCTAAATAATGAAGCCCTAGTAGAAACTCTGGTCACTGAAGCTCAATAGGTGTCCTGGTCAGGGCCTGCCCATAGCTCACTTGGGAGAGTGTGGTGCTGATAACACCAAGGCCATGGGTTCGGATCCCTATGTAGGGATGGCCGGTTAGCTCACTGGGTGAGCATCGTGCTGACAACACTAAGTCAAGGGTTAAGATCCCCTTACCGGTCATCTTTAAAAAATAAATAAATAAATAAGTGTCCTGGCTGGTGAACACATGATGTGCTGGGAGGGTGACATGCCCTGATTTCAAAGGGAGAGAGCACAGGGACTGTGCGTTTGGGCCCTCCCAGAACTTGTTCTATGTGTCTTTCCATTTGACTCATCCTGATTTGTATTCTTTATAATAAAACTGCAGTCCCAAGTATAGTGCTTTCCTGCATTCTGTGAGTCATTCTTGCGAATTACTGAACCTGAGGGGGGAAAGTGTGGCCTCCTCTAGGAAGCCATGCATGGCTGACCCATCTAGGCCACCTCTCAAGTGCCTTTTATATTGTAGCTTTTGTGTGCCACTCACAAAGTGTTTCTAATTGGGATATCTCTGGTTACATCTTAGTGATAAGGGTGTGATCAGAGCTTTGTGTTTGGAAAGGCACCTGGGGCCAGGATGTGGGCTGGGGTGGAAGGCGGGAGGCCTGGAGCAGGGAGGAAGTTGGCGCAGTAGTCCAGGACAGGGCTGATGCCAGCCTGGCCAGGGCAGTGCAGTAGGGATGGTGCCAAGGAGAATATCCAGAGAGATTTCTGAGGAGGCATTGCCAGGCTGGCTGGAGGAGAAGGGTGAGGGATGCCCCTGAGCTTCCAATAAGGGTTTGTTGAGTGGCACTTAGGGAGGACAAAGCTCCGGGACCTAGTCCTGAATTTGCCACTAAGTTGTTGGCCAGCCCTTATTTCAGTGACACCAGACCCCACCCTTCTTTTAGAAGTTTTAAAGCTACAAGAAATCTTAGAGATCACGTAGTCTAACCTCCAGCGCCAATTTATAGATAACAAAACTGAGGCTCGAGAAGTTACAGTGATTCATTTTTATTTATGAAATAAATGCGAGTACAAAATTTTCTTTCAATTGAAAACATCAGGGAACTTAATAAGCCCAACACAAATGCTGAACTGAAATGATTCAACAAGTAATTCCTTCAACAAACCCTTACTCACCTCTTAGGTGTGGGTAAAACATAAGTTCTTACTGTCACGAGCTGGAGAGAAGAGAAAACACAAGTAAACTAATAAGGTAATTTTGGTTATTTAGGTGCTATGAAAAAAATCAAAGATGACAATTGATAGGATGAGAGGGGCTACCTAATACGTGACATCTGAGGTGGGACCTGAATGACAAGAATGAACACGCCATGTAGAAAGCTGCAGGGAAGAGCATTCCAGGGAGAGGGAAGAAGGTCTGCAGAGGTCCCAAGGTAGAAACAATCATGGGATATTTGCAAAATAGACGGATGGCCAGTGTAGCTGGAGGGAAGTGTTAAAGGCAAGTTGTACTAGGTGGGCTCAAAGACGTGGGCAGGGGCCAGATCGTGCAGGCCTTGTGGGCCATGGGGAGGAATTGGGATGAGTGGGTTTTTTTGTTTGTTTGTTTGCTTTTTTAAAAGATGACCGTTAAGGGGATCTTAACCCTTGACTTGGTGTTGTCAGCACCATACTCACCCAGTGAGCTAACAGGCTATCCCTATATAGGGATCCGAACCCATGGCCTTGGTGTTATGAGCACCACACTTTCCCGAGTGAGCCACGGGCCGGCCCGGATGAGTGTTTTTTATTGTTGAGATAAAATTCATCTACCACTTACCACCACTGAGGTACTATTCACCCATTTTTTGGTTTTGTTTTTTTGGCTGCTGGCTGGTACAGGGATGGAACCCCGGACCGTGGTGTTATCAGCACCACACTCTAACCAACTGAGTGTTAGAACCGGCCAGCCCCAAATTCACTCACTAAAGTAGGAGCTTACATTTTATTTTGAGTGTAATGAGGAGTCATTGAGGATGAGTTTCTGATCTACATTTTTTTTTTTAATAAAGATGACCAGTAAGGGGATCTTAACCCTTGACTTGATGTTGTCAGCACCATGCTCAGCCAGTGAGCCAACCAGCCATCCCTATATAGGGATCCGAACCCGTGGCCTTGGTGTTATCAGCACCACACTCTCCCAAGTGAGCCACGGGCCAATCCCTGATCTATATTTTAAAGACTGATCTGACTGCTGTATGGAGAATGGATTTGACAGGTGCTGGGAATAAGAGAAGCTGGGGAGTTCTTGAGGTAATCTAGATGAGAAATGATTCCAGATTGAACCAGTGTCAACATTTGGGGTACAGTGTGGAGAGAGAACCAGCAGGAAGGACTGGGTAATGGGTTAGGTGTGGGAGTGAGGGGAAGGGAGAGGGGCAGTGCCCTTTATTCAGATGTAGAGGGAGAATGTGGGAGGAAATGAAGAGTCCTGTTTTGGGCATGTTAAGTGTGTAACCACAGTGCCGGCCCCTTCAGTTTGGAACTATTTATTAATAGTTCAAGTGCAAACATTCATGGAAGCCTGTTGTGGCCAGGCAGAGGATACAGACACAAACAAATGAAGGCCAGTCTCGGCCCTACTCAAATCACTGTCTCAGACAAGTAAAACCAAGAAACATGTCTTGGTACCAAGTGCTGTAAGAGAGAGCATCTGTTAGGATGTATTTGGCTGACAGTTTGATCTAAACAATAAGGAGATTCATCATCTCACACCACAAGGAGCCCAGTCCTCTGAGATGCTCTTCGCCTTGCCCTCCTCTGGGTTTTGGCCTTGTCTGGGAGTAAGATGAGAATAGTAATTTCAGGTTTCCCATCCAGACTCAGCAATATCCAGAGTTGGAAGGATGTCCGTCTCTTTGGTGTCTCCTTAAGAGTGAGGAACCTTTCCTGGAAGCCCCCCACAAGCGGATCTCCTCTTACCAGTCATTAACTCTTTTGGAGTTAATGACTGGTAAGAGGAGATCCAGCCCTAAACAGAACCCCTAGCCAGGAGAACTGGACCACCAGAATTGGACTAGACCTGTTAGGATTTCTTCCTGGAGCTGGGGAAAGAGCCACCCTAAACAAAATCAGGTCCCTACCTGAAGAAAGATGGAAAAATGTCTGTTAAACAGGAGCTCAGAGTGTCTGCTACACAACAGAATAAACACTGCTCAGGGAGTCAGAAGGCCATTTGATTTCAAGAGCATCTTTTTAAAGAGTTCAAGATTCTGCACAAAGAACTTTTCTTTCTTTAACTGTGGTCACATAAATGTCTGAAAGAAAGAAAATCTCTCTCCTTCTCCAAGCAAATTCACAGACTCCAAAGTCACAAATTGTTTTTGACTTCTTTTGTCTCTTCCCCTCGACCCCCACCCCCCCCACCACACACCTACACATGCTATTTTTCTGCAGTAGTCAGCCTTCCTTCTTCGTTTAACACTGCTCACAAGTGTTTTCACAGGTGGCTGGCTCCCCTAGTCTCTGCAACTCTGAACTAACCCATTAACATTTCATCTAGTGGCTATGCCAAAGTTCATGCTACCATATCCACACACTGGACACTATCCTCTTTCCACACTTTCACTGAGATATTGGTCATAAGTATGGCTGGTCATCTTTTTTTTTTTTTTTTTAAGATCTCAATTGGCTTTATTGCGATTCTGGAATGGGGCAACACATTACTCCACAGAATAGAACAATTGTTCCAATGAATCATACAGAGGAGATTGATTTTATATACAGAAAAGAGGCTGGCCAATGAGCTCAGTTGGTTAGAATACAGTGTTATAACAGAAAGGTCAAGGGTTGGGATCCCTGAACTGGCCAGCATCCAAAAAAAAAAAAAAAAGGCAAAACAGTGGCCTCCTATAATTTTTATTTAACAATTCCCCCTTTGGCCAGGCCCTCACCTAGATGAGAGTGTGACCAAAACTTAGGGCATTAGCACAACTCTCGGTTACCATCATTCTGGGTTCCCAGTCTCAGCATACGATTCATAGCTTAAGGTGTCTTCATAACCATGCATTTCTTTGGATTTTGGTTCTTGGCTGGACATCGTTTGAAGAGATTTTCTACATCTGGGGAAATGCCATGCTATCATCAGTCCTGCTCCCCACCATCAAAGTTAGAATACATCTCTCAGCCTCCTCTGATACAAGAACATTGACATATGATCTAGGTTTCTCTAATGAGACACATTCATGTGAGGCTTTGAACATGCCTAGCTTTGGGGTTTGTGGGGTTGGAGGGAGGGAGAATCACTTTGTTTTTGGCAGCTGGCTGGTACAGGAATCGAACCCTGGACACCTTGGCGCTATCAGCACCATGCTCTAACCAACTGAGATAACTGGCCAGCTGATGGTCTCTTTCTTGATGCAGAAGTGGCTTCAATACCACCAGCAGTAGCTGTTTCAGACAAGTCTAAATCCTGGCATTTAGTGTTTGGTGGCAGTGGCAGTAGTGGCAGTTTTCTTATCGGGTCAGATCAGTTCTATGGCTTGGAACTATTTCTCCATCAGCCTGCCCCACAATTCTGTAAGCTGCTTAATACCCTTAACAAATCCCTCTTCTGTTTAACCCAGCCAATGTAAAATCTATTATCTGTAAATCAGACTCCTGACTGATCCATTCACTGTTACAGAGCATACTATAGTCAACAGCTCTAGAAAAATATTTCTCCCTTTGGACTCTTCTGAGCACTGTGTTTCTCAAACTTCAGTCATTCATGCACCATCTTCCCCAAAACTAGCCATATTCATACCACCCATAATATTACCTACCAAATAGTGTTCTTTAAAATGATTCCTTTTTTTGTTGTTGGCAGCTGGCCAGTACAAGGAACCTAACTCTTGGGTATTAGTTTGAAAAAAACTGTCATAAGTAAATATCGATCTTAAAAAATGAATCAAGGGGCTGGCCAGTTAGCTCAGTTGGTTAGAGTGCAAACTTATAACACCAAGGTCAGGGGTTGGATCCTGGTATAAGCCAGCCACCTAAAAAGAGAAGAAAAAAAAAAAAAGCGCCACTAAAATAGAAACCATTTGGGTTCAAATACCACCCCCAAAAACTCACATCTTGCTAAGTGGCTAAGAGTGTCCTAGCATAAATTCCCAGTAGTGAAGTGACTGAAGTACAGGGTAGAAACAAAGAAAACTCTTTTGTATACCAGCCCTTCCTAAGCAGAGCTGATGGACTGGAGGCCCAGGTGGAGAGAAGTCTTAGCAAGTTCCTCACTTTATCAGAGTGGCAAAATGATAGTTGTTATAGTACAGTGCGGTGGTTAGGTGCACACTTTTGGGGGGTTAGTTGTGTTGGGCTCCTTAACCACCTTGAGTCTCAGTTTTCTCACCTGTAACGGGGGAAAATAATAGATCCTACCACAAAGGTGGCATTGGGAGCATAGACTCTGAACAAATATGAAAATCTGATACAAAAAAGCTCTAGTTCAGAGTTTCCCAAACTCCTCCACATTTTAGAAGGGTGTGTGTGTGTGCTATATAGTTTCCCAGTCTGTGCCTAGACCTCACTGAATCATAACCTCCAGGAGAGGAATTAGGGAATCTATTTGAAACCCTGTCAGTTGAGTCTTAGGATCTGGTGAGTTTCGGAAACATAAATCAGGGTTAAGCAGCTGCTGTTATCACCTCAGTGTGATGCTGGGCAGCTGTGATGAGATGATGGATGTGAAAGTTAAGCGTTATTTACTACCCTTGCACTCATTTATTCAGTCAGCAGACATTTATTGAGCACTTACTGCGTGCCCCACCCTGTGAGGTGCTGGGGCCACTGCGGGAACAAGAAAGACTCAGGCTCCACAAGCTGGTCCCTTATCCTCGGTGTCATCTGCAAAATTGGGTGGGTGGGGCGACGACCGAGGGAATTGCTCCACAGGCTGTTGAAGGACCACAGGGGTGGGCAGCAAAGCTCTGTCTTGGGGGCCCTGGCCCTGTGAGGTCAGGCGGTACAGGGTCCCCGCAGACTACGAGCCAGAAGGGCGGGTATTTGAGGGTCAAGAACTGTGGAACCTGAAGGCCCCGGGACCCCATCCCTGACTCCTATCCAGTTCACTTCCTCTCAGGGGCACGCATCAGGATTTCCCTAACTGGATACTATTACCGTTTTACAGATAACAAAACAAAGGCTCAGGGGAGAGATGGGTCCCACTTGAGTCCCACTCCCGAAAGGTACCAAGGGCCTAGTCCTACCTCCAGTTGAGGCCCAGGCGCCGCCAGATCTCTCCTAAGACCCGCGTAGTGAGTCGGCCTCCAGGGGGCTCGGGGCCTCTCTCCGCCGGGCCCAGGACATTCTTGAGCAGTCCGCGCCGGGGCCGCCTGTGCATCCTGGAGGCCAGGATCCTCCCTCTGGCTCCGGCCTAGCCCTACCTAACTCCCACCCCAAGCACTCCCACGGCCGCCGCCCTGGGAACTACAAGGCCCATGAGCCTCCGGGCGCTGGTGCATTGTGGGACGCCCCACATTGCCGCGTCTCCCTCGGCCCCTCGGCGCGGCCAGAGAGAACTACGCGGCGCCTCAACCCACAGGCCCCGAGTGAGTTGTGGAAACCCTCTTCAGCCCTCCCCGACCCTGAGACAACCGTCCCTTTGACGACTTCCGCCTGCGCCCAGAAGCGGGCGGAGATGACCATAGAAACTAGCGACTAGAGGCGCCCAGACTTGCCCTCTCGGCCCTCCCTTCCGCCGGAAGCGATTTCCAGCAGCAAATGCCCTTCCTCTGTTGCACGCGCGGCCTCGCGGTACCCGGTTCCTGGGGTGCCAGTACGGCCACAATGGCGGCAGCCATCCTGCTGCGCGCGACGCCGCGCTTCAGCGGTGAGGGGCGGGGGGGCGATGGCGACCCGGTGGGGGGCGTCGCGGGTAGCCGGGCTTGGACCCCCGCCCTGACTCCAAGCCTCTGTCTCGGCAGGTGTGTGCGCCGGCTCGACCCCACTATTGCAGGGTCTGCTGCGGCCGCAGAAGACCCTGGCATTGTCCCTCTTGTGCCGCGGCCTGGCGGTGGAGGCCAAGAAGACCTACGTGCGCGACAAGCCCCATGTGAACGTGGGTACCATCGGCCATGTGGATCACGGCAAGACCACACTGACCGCGGCCATCACGAAGAGTGAGTGGGGTTGTGGTGGAGGGCGGGACCTGGATCCAGGAAGGTGGGGCCAGAAGAGTGTTGCTGGAGTTAATATGGCTCCAAGAGCTAGAACAAGGGCAGGAGGTGGATTGGAAGATGCAGGAGACGCATTTCTCCTGAACACGAAAAACTCTGTGATGCATAAATTGGAGGACGCTGAGTGGTTTCCCTCTAGCCTTGGGGAATGCTCTGTAAGCAGAGACTTTACCCTGGAATAGTGGCAGGGTGGGCCCTTGAGGCCCTCTAACGTTTCTTTCTGACACAAAGTTATCTCTGCTGGAAGTTAAGAGACTTGAGGGAGGGGGTCGTGGAAGCTTTATCCTTCCAGACTGTCATTTGTTTAGGTGGGAGGGACCCAGGGGTGTGGCCGGAGCCCTGCCTCTAGCTCTAGAACTTTAGCTGAGAAGTGTGTTCACTTCCCTCCATTAGTTCTAGCTGAGGGAGGTGGGGCTAAATTCAAGAAGTACGAGGAAATTGACAATGCCCCGGAGGAGCGAGCTCGGGGGATCACAATCAACGCAGCCCATGTGGAATACAGCACTGCTGCCCGCCACTATGCCCACACAGACTGCCCGGGCCACGCAGACTATGTTAAGGTGAGGGTTGCTGGGGACTGGGCCGGAAGCTGCCTCCTGTCCGGATAAATGTTAGGTTTTGGACGGAGGAGGTTAAGATATTCCAGATGTTTGCATATGAAATTACAGATTTGTCCCACGGCCACTCAAAGTGGGTGGTGAGAAGATGGCAGAGAAAGGGGGGGCCTCAGTTTCTATCTGCTGCACTTGGTTAGATGGATGTGGAACTGAGGAAGTTGTTGAACTAGGCTTAGTGTTTCCTCTCTTCCTACCCAGAATATGATCACAGGCACTGCTCCCCTTGATGGCTGCATCTTGGTGGTGGCAGCCAATGATGGCCCCATGCCCCAGACCCGAGAGCACTTATTACTGGCCAAACAGGTATTTGAAGCCTGGGTAGGGGTGGAAAAAGGAAGAGTGGAGCATTGGGCCACTCTGGACATCATCCCTATCTCTTTCCCATCTCTGTAGATTGGGGTAGAGCATATTGTGGTGTATGTGAACAAGGCAGACGCTGTCCAGGACTCTGAGATGGTAGAGCTGGTTGAGCTGGAGATCCGGGAACTGCTCACTGAGTTTGGCTACAAAGGGGAGGAGACCCCAGTCATCATAGGCTCTGCTCTCTGTGCCCTTGAGGTGAAGGCAGGGTTGGGTTGGGGCTGCTGGCTGGAAGAGGATGGGGCTAGATGGGCATCAAGAGCTCTGCTCTGCATTTTGGGAGTGGCTTTGGTAAGCAAGAGAAGCAGAATGGAAATCTCAAGAGTCTTGTCACCTCACCAACAGCAACGTGACCCTGAGCTAGGCGTGAAGTCTGTGCAGAAGCTGCTGGATGCTGTGGACACCTACATCCCGGTGCCCACCCGCGACCTGGAGAAGCCTTTCCTGCTGCCTGTAGAGTCAGTTTACTCTATCCCTGGTGAGGACTGTGCTCATTCACACTCCCTCCCCCAGCAATAGCCTACACGAAGTCCCTGATGCCCTGTCCTGTTCCCTCCCAGGCCGGGGCACCGTGGTGACAGGCACGCTGGAGCGTGGGGTTTTGAAGAAGGGAGACGAGTGTGAGTTCCTGGGACATAGCAAGAACATTCACACTGTGGTGACAGGTATAGAAAGCAAGCCTTGGGACCCAGGGGCTGGCTTCAGGATGACCTTTCCCCTTGTAGATCCCTCATGCCTTCCTTCTGCCTCAGACTCTCTTCCCTCATCCCTTCTCCTCCCTCCTTTCTTTCTTCCCTCGTAGGCATTGAGATGTTCCACAAGAGCCTAGAGAGAGCAGAGGCAGGGGATAACCTCGGGGCCCTGGTCCGAGGCTTGAAGCGGGAGGACCTGAGGCGTGGCCTGGTCATGGCCAAGCCAGGTTCCATCCAAACCCACCAGAAGGTGGAGGCCCAGGTGAGGGCTCCCCGTGATGGTGGGCAGGGCCGAGCCAAGCCATCCCTGCACAGAGGCAGTGCACACCAACCCAGTTCCACCCTCATTGCTCTGTCTTCCAGGTATACATCCTCAGCAAGGAGGAGGGTGGCCGCCACAAGCCCTTTGTATCCCACTTCATGCCTGTCATGTTCTCCCTGACTTGGGACATGGCCTGCCGTGTCATCCTGCCTCCAGGGAAGGTATAGTGGATGTAGGGAATGTGGAGTAGAGGGCACTCTTCCTATCAGCTCTGCCTCACTCCTAGTTCCAAAGATGGAACATGACAGCCTGGGTGGCTTAATTTCCTTGGGTGAAGAGATGTTGATGCTGATTGAAGTGAAACTGGTAGATGGAAGGATGCTGACCACCGGGGTTGAGGGGGAGTGAGCCTTCATGCAGTATGCCCTAGGCTGGAGGAGGCAAAAAACTCTACTATACATTCACCCGCAGATTTCTTAAAGAGGGCTCTTGTTGAAAGTTTTGCTATATATGAGAGCTCAGAGAAGTCCTGTGGCTAAGAAACCCACATAATCAAAATTTTCTGAAAATTTTGTTCTCAAGAATTTATCTTAGGAGTACTGATCTCTGGTCCCTTTCATGTTCTCCTGCCTTTGAACGTGTTGTTTGCACTTGTGACAGCTGGCTTGGATGAAGCTGTCCCCAGACAGAACCTTTCTGCATCAGACCTCTGTGGTAGCCAGCAAACAGGTACAGAAAGCATGCACCGCGAAGGCCATGTGTGATCCTTCTCTCCCTGTTCCAGGAGCTTGCCATGCCCGGGGAGGACCTGAAGCTCAGTCTAATCTTGCGGCAGCCAATGATCTTAGAGAAAGGCCAGCGTTTCACCCTGCGAGATGGCAACCGGACCATTGGCACCGGCCTGGTCACTGACACATCGGCCATGACCGAGGAAGACAAAAACATCAAGTGGAGTTGAGGGTGCGGACCTCTGCTTAGGTTCTCTTGCAGTTAAGAGTTGTCCTGGCCAGTGTTCCCTCCTGCTTCTGGTGCCTCCCTCAGGGCATAAGCTGCAACCCAGCAGAGTTCAGCTAGACGGACACTTCCCCTGGGCAGAAGGGGTGGCCTGCCAGATAAGGCAGGCCAATAAACTGTTCTGTGAATAGTAAGTTAGCCTGCGTGTCTTGTGTCTTTTGTATAAATTGGACAGGATGGAGGAGTACAAAAAGGGAGTTGAAAACCAGGACAGATTAGCTTGTGGGATCCCAGAGCCATCTTAACTGAGTTCCTTTCTAGAGTCTAGTCCATCTCTATGGTCATCTTTTCAAAGCCATCCTCAGTAGTACTGTGACAGTTTGAACAGAGAAATCTAGTCCAGTGAGTTTTGTTATTGATCCAAAGTCCAGGGAACACATCTCATGAGGGCCTTTGGTGGTGACTTCAACAATGCAGAGTATCACATTGTGAGATGTTAGATGGCTTGAGCAGAGAGATAACCTCCTCCCTGGCTGTCCTTTTAAGCTCTCAGAACAACACTCATGACTACCATCAGACTATCAATGGATTTAATCCATTTACTAGGACATGGTCCTCACAATTTAATCACCTCACCAAGACCCCACCATTCAACTACCACAGTGGGATCTCCCACCCTCTTCACAGTATCGGGGGACATATCCTGCCCCTGGTCCCCCAAAACTCATGTCCTTTTCACATACAAATATATTTATTTCATCCCATGTCCCAATGAGCAGATTCTACTTCCTACAACTTCAGAATCCCTTTCCTTCTCTCACTACCTATACCTATCTAAGAGTAGACCCTCCCCCTGGGTCATCCCATCGGCTCCTAATTGGTCTTAGGTCTCCAGCCTCATCCCTTTCCTGGTCATCCACAACACAGCTGGATGCTCTTTCTAATCACCTTTAACACTTATCGGCTCACTCACTTGTAGACTAGCCCCCAATGGCTGATAGGTAACTCAGCCCCACTCACCTGGGAGCCTGCTCCTAGCTCTCCCACTTCTCTCGATCCCATCTTTTTTTTTTTTTTTTAAATGTGTCGGTACCCTACTTCTTACTCACCCACTTTCTTCATATCCATCCTTTAAGACTCAACTCAAAAACTACCTCCTCCTGGGAGATATTGGGGAAGAATATGGTTATCACTTGAGGCCAGCATGGGCTTAGCTCAGGTGCCAAACCTTTTTGAGTATTTACTCGGCTAATGTTGAGCTACCTGTTTGGTTCATCTCCAGCACATAAGAGGTACTTGATAAGCAAGCCTTCCTGAAGTACACTTGATGGGTCATCACCACGGTGCTACCGGTTCCAGGTACCGGAGTGAAAAGTCGAATTTCATTTTCAACATTCACTGAGATTTAAAATTAAGCAAAAAGCTGTTTAACCAAATGTAAAGGAAATAAAATGCTGATATTTTTTAAAAACTTGAAATGACTAGCAAGGATGCTAATCCTAAACAAAAAAGGTAACATTCAGCAGGTATTAATGGGCATCTTTTACGTTTGGATCCTGAAAAATGAACATATCCAGGATAACCCACCGAGACAAGCACCCAGAAGGAAAGGCTCTAAAGGAAATGCAAACTAAGAGAAGCAGGTGAGAGAGAAAGACATTAAGAAGAACTTCACAGGCTGACAGGTTAGCTGAGCTGTATACCACAAAGACCACGGGTTCAGATCCCCAACTCGGCCAGCGCCCATCCACCAAAAAAAATAACTGCAAAAAAGTACTAGCCAAGGGGCCGGCCCGGTGGCGCACTGCGCTAGTGCACCGCTTGGGAAGTGTGGCGGCGCTCCCGCCGAGGGTTCGGATCCCACATACAGACCGGTTCCCGCTCACTGGCTGAGCGAGGCGCGGGAGCAACACC
>NW_007727910.1:135803-148702 GCF_000696425.1 Galeopterus variegatus
AAAAAAAAAAAAAAAAAAAAAAAAAAAAAAGTACTAGCCAATGATAGGGCAGGATTCTTTCTCCTAACTTCCTCAGTGTTCAAGGCAAGGCTGAAAGGTTTCAAGGGGAATTCCTGACCAGATGAAGGCTAAGTTCCCTTCCAACTTTGAGATTTCTGCTCAAAGATGAAAAATATATGATAAATTATAAGCAATCTGCAAGCCTCCCATAAAGCACTACAAGTATGACCCAGTCATACCTGCAATTACATTCAAAGTATAACAGACACCTGTGATTTCTACCTGCACTTCAAACGTCCTGAGCCCACCTGAAGGCTTTCCGGCTCCTGGTTCTTTCATAGCTGCTCCCAACCCACGCACCCCATTGCCATATCCTCTGAGAGCTCTCTCACTTCTACACCCCCTGCTTCAATCTTCTTGTCCTGCCTGGGCTGGCCGGCTGCTCAGTTGGTTAGAGCAGTGTTATAACACCAAGGTCAAGGGTTCAGATCCCCATACTGGCCAGCCACCAAACAAACCCACCATTACCACCCAAACAGAACAACAATCTTCTCCCCCGTCTCCCCTTTCCTTCCACTAGCAGCTTCATCTTTACAGCTTTTCACCCACACCCAAGACCTCTCAGCTGTGTACTAATTAATTAGCCCTTTATTTCCAATGGCCAGAAACAATGAAGCAGTTTTCAACATACAAGTGGACAAAATTCATGAGGTACTTGTACTCGTATTAGAAATGAAAACTTCAACCAGCCATCCACCAAAACAAAAAGAGAAATGCAAACTTCAAATCATACCTCGAGATGAGACCAATTTCAAGTAAGAAAACAGTCACCAGGAAGTCAGCAGTTGCTCAGGGCCTGCACGGCTACACTGCCCCATCATGGGAACAGGGCTCCGATCTCACAAACTTTTAGCCATCAAGTTATCCAGAACCTCACAGACATCAACTACACAACTTTAGAACATTAAGTCTTAATTCCCTTTCACATGAAAAGCATAAGATCCTGATTTGGTTCCCCCTTACCCTAGAGGTTTAGAGAAACTGGCTACAATTTTCCTGTGATGAGAAAGGAAGAGATAACGAGATAAATGTATTATTAATACCCCATAAGACTGACAGCTATAACTTTGGTCTCTCTAAAGAGGAAACTATAGGCAGGTTAAGTTAGTTTAAAATTTTATTTTTTTTATTTTTATTTTTTTTAACATTTTTATGTAATAAAAAGTAAAAGTCCTTGTCCAACCATCCTTGTGGGGCATCTGTCTGTCCGTCTCTCACGCAGGTCATTCAAGTTAATGGGAAAGAAAGAACAGGGGGCCCAAGTCTGAGGTTATAAATAATAGAAAATAAAAGATCTTCAGTCTCCAGCGGGGGAACAAATGAGAGGATGGGAGGGCAAAATTGGGTGGGAAATGGGCAGGGGCAGAGCAGGAACCCCCCCATCCCTGCTGGACCCTGGCCCTGCCCACTTTGAGGCCCCTCCCATTCAAGGTGCTTGGCAGGAATTCCCCAGCTCCCCCAGGGGAAAGGGGGAATTGGGGGGCTGGGACTGGTCCGAGCTGCTGGGGGAAGAGACATAGATCACTCTTCCCTCCACTCATGGAGGTCTCAGGTCGCGGCCAGGACAATCTTCAGTTCCCCGGGGGGTGGAAGGGGAGCTGCTGGGAGGGATGAGATTGAACTGGTTGGAGGGGAAAGAGAAGAGAGCAGGAGCATTAGAACCCAAGCAGCTGTCCCTTCATCCAATGCCATCCAGTGGGGGTGGGGTGGGGGTGTGTTTGGGTAGGAGCGGCCTCCTCAAGGTGTCTCATGGGGCTGTCAGAAGCACAGGTCAATCGCTGTTACCCAATAAGCCAGAGCCCTTACTCGTGTGCCCAGCTCAGCCCCCCACACCCCAGTCTGACCCTGTCTGCTGCGCTGACCTTACCTCGGCTAAGTCAGGAGACAGTCGGGGTCACTGAGAGCTGGGGAGGCAGTGGGGAGGGGGGCTGCTGGATCACAACTGAGCGAGGACGGAGGGAAGCAAAGGACAGAGCCAGGAGCAAGCCCCTGGCGACGGCGACTGTGGCTTCTGCCCACCCTACATACTTCACAGACAGGTGCAGGTCGGCGGGCGCCCTGTGGGACAGCCCTGCCTCCAAGACCCCTCACTCCCCACCCAGAACCCGTGCATCCTGCCCCACCTGCAGCCCCTCAGCTCTTCCATGCCAAATTCCCCCAGCTAACGAGAACTCACGAATCCTGTCATCGGCTCCTCCTGGAAATCCAGGCGCCTGGCCAGGCTGCTCACCTTGGGGGTGTCCGATGTAGGGGTAGGGTGAGGGTGTGGAAGCTGAGAGTGCAGGCACCCCACTCTGGGGCACTGCGCCTTGGGGGGGCCCCCCATGGCTCTGGGGTGGGTGCAGCAGCATCACCTGGGGCGGGTGGGGAGCCCCAGGGTGAGGGGGTGGGGCTGCTGTGATTCCAGTTTGGACATGGGCCTGTAGAGAACAAAAAGTAGTTGCGAGCGCCCCAGAAGTCTGAGATGGGCTCTGAGAAGCCTGGCATCAGGAAGCGCTCTTGCAAAGGTGGTACTGGCGACTCAGGAATGGGATAGTCCCATGGTTCATGTCCTCTGGCAAACAGACCCAGAGGAAGTGGTCCCTTGGGCTCTTACCTGGGTAACATGGGCCATGTTGGTGAAGCCGTGGGGCAGCTGCTGGTGGGCATGGATGGCATACACAGCGGCTGGTTGGGGGAAGCTGCTCTGAGGGGACTGGGCAGAAGGTCCCGGTGGCAGAGAGGGCGGTGTGCCGGTCAGGGCCCCTGGGTGGTACAGGTTCTGCTGTGGCTGTCCACTGCCCAGGTGTGGGGCTTGCCCCGCCTGATGCTGTGAGTGGGAGGGGAAGCATAAGTGCTACCCACTCCTCTGGCACCTAGACCGACCACCCACTGCACCCCCCCCAATCCTCCTCACTGAAGAATGACCCCTAGCTCTACCCTCTCTTCCAGCCACCCATTCTTGCCCCAACCATCCAGATCCCCCATGGCAGGCACCTGGACGGGACTGGGGGCCGCATGCTGGGACTGCGGCTGGCTCCCAGTAGGTGTGGTGGCCGGCTGCGGCTGGTGGGCGTGGAGCTGCGTGGCATGGTGCGGATAGGACTGGTGAACAGTGGCTACAGCAGGAAAGGGGGAGAGAACCAGTGCTGAGCACACCGAGGGAGCCTAAGAGCCCAGAGCAAAGCGGGGTGAAGGCACAACAGAACTCACCATACAGGGCTTGGGGAGTGGGCTGCTCTGCAGAAGGGTACTGAGGGGTGGAGGATGACACGATGGCCTGGGGGTGGCTCCCCGACGTCAGCATGCGCGGGTTGCTTTGAAGCATGGGGGCAAACACAGGCTGTGGGACAGAGAGAAGTGGTAAGCACAGCTGACTGGGGAGGTGCATCCTCCCGCCCAGTCACTGTATGCACAGCACTGCCTGGGCCTCACCTCTACCACCTTATTTTTTATTTATTTATTTTTTTGTCTTTTTCCATGTCCGGCAACGGATCGCAACCCTCAGTGTCGCCCCGTACCGGACCGGGACCGGCAACGGGATCGCAACCCTCGGTGTTGCTCCCGCGCCTCGCTCAGCCAGTGAGCGGGAACCGGTCTGTATGTGGGATCCGAACCCTCGGGCGGGAGCGCCACCGCGCTTCCCAAGCGGCGCACTATCCAGTGCACCACCGGGCCGGCCCTCTACCACCTTATTTATTTAAGGTTCTCAACAATCCTGACATACAGGAGCTACTTTACCTACATGTCAGAGGAACAAACTAAGGCACAGGTGTTCCATGCTTTGTTACAGGCCCTGACAGAGCCAGAACATCAGCCCAAGTCTGACACCACTAATCCTGCAGCTGGCCACCACCACCCAGAACATGGCCTGCCTCCCTCGCCCAGCTCCTGAGTCTTGGAAGTGGAGAAGATGGGATCCCTAGCAGGAGCTCTGAACCCTGAGTTCCCTCCACACCACAGTCACCTGTGAGGGGTAGTGGGCCATAGGTTGCATCATGGCAGGCTGGCCTGGGAATTGCTGGGGATTGTAGGGGATGTAGGAAGAATAAGGTGTGGCAGCCACCAGAGGTGGGCCAGCAGCGGCCGCGGCCTGCATCATTGGAGGGGCTGAGGCTGGCTGGTGTTGGTCCGAGCGCTGGGGGGGCAGGGAGCCTGAGGGTGGGGCGGAAAATAGTGCAAAGCTCAAGCTCCATCTGCCAGGAGGTACTGGGCAGTCCCATTGACTGCCCCTCCCGACCCTGCTCACCTTTTGCTCCCCGGTACTTGCCCTGCTGCCCAGGCACTGAACTGGATACAGGATACGGATACATTTGAGGTGCCTAGGAACAAGAACATATATACAGCTGTATAACCTGCTTACAAATCAAATGCCCACAACAGGTCCCCCAGCCAGCCCACCCAGACCCCAACCCTCTTGCCCTGGCCCACCCAGTCTCTTACCTGCACAGCTGGTCCCATGTGGATCTGAGGTATGTAGGAGATGTACTGGGGGCTATACAGCCCACTCTGGCCTGCCGTCAGCACCGGGATGGAGGGAGTTGAATGAGTCCGGGGCCCTGGAGAAGTTGGGGTACTGGTAGATTTGTTCTGTAGGAGACAACAGAGGACATTTTATTTTTGTGTCCTCTTCCACTCCCAGCTGTGCCAATAACAACAATAGCCAGCGTTCTTGGAGTACTCTGTGCCAAATACATTCTGCATTTTATCTTGGTTAAGCGTCATATCAAACCCTTTAAGAGGGGCATTCTCAAATTATAGGTGAGGAAACTGAGGCAGAGAGATTAAGTGGCATGTCCAAGATCACAAACCTCGTAAGCACAGGGGTTCAAGCCAAGCCAGTTGGCCTGGATGAAGCCGATGCTCATAACTAGCCCACTCGAACACTCCCTGAGCCAAATACCCAAGTTTCTAAAAACTTGCCAGACTCATCAGGCTGCCCTGTCACCCAACCCTGGAGACTTGTCTCTGTTTTCCCTGAGCCAGCCCAACTGCTGCTATCCCTACACCTTACAACATCCCCTCCCACTGACTAGCAGCCAAGTGGCTCTGGAAGATGTGCTTCCTCCAGTGCTCTCTTCCCAAGTCTGTCTCACGAAAACCCAAGTCCACATTCTCCTGCCCCATCTCACCACAGACAGCAGAGGCTTTGTGGGATTGAACTCCTTGGCATTGGGGTTCAATGTTGATTTCTTTACTTGTCTATGAGAAAAAATAAAGAAAATCCTCACGATCTGCCCCTCATCACCCCTGACATCCACCCAGCTCCCTACCCCACTTACTCGGCAACAGGGCCCTCGTCCTTGTCATCCCCCTTGATGAGGCCTGCTGGGGGGCTGCCGGTTTGGCTTGGGCAGGGCGGTGTGGGCTGCTCTGGCCCCTCAGTGCCTCCTGCTGGTGCCAGAGTCGGTTTGTCCTCCTTATCCGATGCAGACTCTGTCTTGGAGGAGACTGGGGACCCCATGGGCTCTGAAGTTAATAGGCCATCAACATCCTTCTCCTTCCCTTTGGCCTCCTCCTTTAAGATCCGAGGAGGAAAAGTATCCAGGCTAGCATCAGGGGAGCTACTGGGCTGGAGCTGGAAGAAGAGAAATACACATACAGCATTGCCAGGTCCAGACCCTGCTTTCTTCTTTCATCCACGCTTGATGTCGTCTTTTCTACCCCACCTGGTCCATAAACCCTCCACACACCCGTCCATCCTGCTAAATCCTAGCTCATTTCCACACTTCTCTCACCTTAAACTGGGCCCCAAACTTTCTCAGTTCTTCCAGTTGAAATCGTTTCTGCTCATTCTGAAGGCCAGGGACTGTGAGAAAGCAGCAAAGAAAGAGAAAATATACATTTTTTTCTCAAAGGTGTCTATACAGTGCCAGTAGTCCAGAGGACAAGAAACCAAGGAAAAAAGAGCACTTAAGAATCCTAAAAGACAAATTAGGATGAAAAGGATGATAGACATTGTCTGCTTCCGGATTCCAACAAACTTTCTAACTGAACTGCTCTTCCAAAGGGGAATTAGATGTAAGCAAAAAAAAACCCCAAACAAAAACACCCCTCACCTTTCCCAGCTATCCGTGCCAGCTCCTGGGGCTCCAGAGTTCTCCCAGGTTCCTTGGTTGGCAGTTCTTTTACTGAGCAAGGAGAGAGATGCCTGAAGGTCCTTCTGTCCAGAACCACACTTCACATCGTCCACAGCCCTCAACCATCTGACTTACCATCTGTGGGGGCCAGTGAGATCTTTGGAGAAGCTGGAGAAATGGAGCCTACTCCAGGATCCGTGACTGATGATGTCACAGGGATGGAGACTGAAGATGCTGGCACTGCTGAGCCAATGGGAGGCTCAGGACAGGAAGCTGAGATTGGGGCTGGGACAGCAGACTTGGGAGAGCGCGGGGGGTACATCCGACCCACTGAAAGAAAAGGGAGAGCTGTTCGATGGTTACTGCTGGTCAATGAGCAGTGCGTACAGGTGACTTACTAAAAGCACCAAAAAAGTTTCCACACTTTATCATACCCAGGGTCACAAACTTAAATGTCTAGAAGGCAAGGCCACTAACATTAGCAGGTAAACGGTCTCATGAGCACCACAAAAGAATGGAATGCTTCAAGGGGCAGTCGTGATTCCATTCCAGCCAACTAGAGTCATGCAGAAAGGCATGGTCAGTGTTGGCAGAACTTTATATATTTCAAAAGAAATTGGAAGTTTTCTATGACTTCTGTTTAAAATGCTGGCATCTGATTCAAATCTAAACAAAAGACGTCTGCCAACCAGAAGCAACCCTTGGGTTGCTAGTTTGGAATTTCTGTACTAGTAAAACTAAAAAATCCTTTCCCAAAAAGGATAAATCCAAATACTCCAAACATCTATCTTGAAACTGATTCCCATCCCAACATTCCAAAAACAGACATATTTATATACCTCCCCAATTTCTGTCCATTTCTTCATCCAACACTACTTAAGTTTTACCTGCCGGAGGAGGTGGAACAGAAGCTTCTCCAGAAGGCCTACTACTGGGTGAAGACAGAGTCTTTGCACCTCTTACAGGCCGCTGTGCTTTAGGGGACATGCGGGAAGGGCCTAATTTTTTTAAAAGATGAAGAAAAAGAAGAGGCAGAGCACCCGCTATTACATTACCACCAAATGCATCATCCTTCCAACCCATCTTAATCCTTTCAATTACCCTTCCCACTTTCTCAGCACTCCCTTCCCCGCCCCTCACAAAAGTCTGCTTCATAACTCACCTCCATTGATACCACGTGCCTCAGAACCTGGGCCAGGGCTGCTATTGTCAAGATGGTGAGGGCCACGAGGTGGCAAAGAGCTAAGGCCTGGCCGGCCACCCCGAGAGCTACTGCATCGAACTCCTCCCCGGGGACCTTCCCGAACTCGTTGAGGCAAAGGGATATACTTTCCTTCCCTGGGGAAAGAGTTCAAGTAAGGTTAGTTACCCACAAAGATGAAGCCTTTCCTTCTAAAGCCCACCCCCACCATGCCTGACTCTAGCTCCTTTCACTATCCCACCTGAAGATCTGTCCCAGTTAAATGTTCTGTGGCTACAAGACTTATGACCTTATCAACCCTAACCCAATGGCCAGTACTCCACAATCCATCCACTCCTGACCATAGTTCAAGGTGCAGCTTTTACAAGACACAGATCATGTACTGTTAGATTTCATTTTTGTAAAGCGGAGAAAAATAGCACATATATACATATATATATGGATGAAGACGCAGAAAAAAAGTGCACCAAAATTCTGAAAAAAAAGTTTTTCTAAATCCACAAGTTTTAGTCTTATCACCTTGGGCAAATCACTTAACCTCTTTTGGTTTCAATCTCCTGAACCTAAGAACTGGGAATAACTATGTATTGACCACCAACATCTCACATGGCTGTGAGGCTTAAACAACAGTGCACAAGGCTCTTAGCCCAGGCCCTGGATCCTATGTGCAGCCCAAATAGTCCTTCCTGCCCCCAGCCACTACCTGGATGCCAAGCTGGGGCTCTCCCGCCCGGAAGCCTGCCGCTGCACTGCACTGTGCTTCTCCTCTTCGGTGCGTCCGTCGTCATTCTCCATGGCAATCCGCAGGCGGTACTGGGGGCTCGATTCAATCTCTCGAGCCAACTGGGCTGCACGCAGCTCTCGCTGACGAAACTCTTCTGAGTTGTCTTTTTCTAAGGGCACCCTGAGAGAACACCCACAGACCATCGCCATCCCAGTGCCAGGGGACAAAAGAAGGAAAAGGGAAAACACTCTATTAGTCCTATCACCAACTCAAGCATATCGGTGTTTAATCCCTTCAACAACTCAGCGTATTATTTAATGGGCATCTACTGGGTCCCAGGCAGAGCACTAGGGCATATTTCTGAATCTGAGGGATACTTAAAAGTGCCTAAGTTCTAGGGCCGGCCCGTGGCTCACTCAGTAGAGTGTGGTGCTGATAACACCAAGGCCCCGGGTTCGGATCCCATATAGGGATGGCTGCTTTGCTCACTGGCTGAGCGTGGTGCTGACAACACCAAGTCAAGGGTTAAGATCCCCTTACCGGTCATCTTTAAAAAAAAAAAAAAAAGTGCCTAAGTTCTAGAGAAAAGGTACGGTTAGATGGACTAGAAAGTAGTTAATTGTACCATGAGTAGACTGAAATCAGGAAAAGGTAAGAAAAAACCCATGAGAGAACAGTTCACTAGGCGGACCAGGAGTAGAGGGAAGGCAACCTAGACACCCAGAAAGGTATAAGCAAAAACTATGTTCCACCTAGAGATCTGCTTCCTGTTAGTGACCCCATACCCCAAACCACACCACCTGAAAGTACCAAGAGACTCACGTGTAAGAAGAGAGACTGCTATCATAGGTGGTCTTCACACCGTAGTTCTCTTCATTGAACTTGAACATTTCATTGGGGTCCCATCCATTGGACTAGGGAGGGAGAAGGAGAATGTTTTTAAACCCAGCAAGGAAAGCAACAATGACATGTTATTTCCCTTCCATTGAGTTAAAACAAAAATGTGACCAAACCAAGAGTGGGAAAACAGGAACATGACTGGTAAGAGCATCAACTAGTACTACCAACTGCAGCACAAACTGGCAATAACTAGTAAAACTGAAAAGTCCTAAAACCTAATAAATCAGTTTCCAGGTACATACACCAGAGAAATTCTGGCACATGTACCTGGGACTCATGTTCTAAAAGTTCAACAAGGCACTATTTTTAAAAACAAAATAATAGCAACAAAACACAGACCACTAAGGAAAGAACAAATACATTTTGGTGTGTATATATACATGTGTATGTATATAAATAGAACAGTACACACAGCTGAAAGCAATGAACTAGACCTATGTATCAACATGAAAAGTTCAAACAGCAAGAAAAGCAAATTCAACATACCAAAACAATAAAGCATTCATTCATGAGATTTTAAATGCACCAAAGTAGCTGCTTTTGAAGGAAACGAACCTACACAGTAGTCAATCTTGTCTATACTTTGTTATATTGAAAAGCCAAATGACTTAAAGCAAAATGTTAATAGTCATCAATTACAGATGGGGAGAGAACAGGCATTTTTGTTTTGCTATCTTACTGCCAGCAATAGGTGACAGCAAGTATTCTCCCTCCCAAGAATGGACCACAATGTCAACAACCCACATTCTGGCTGCCCAACTCTACAGAAGACTATACCATGTCAGACTCAAGGTCGTAGTCATCGCTGTTGCTGTCACCTCCCTCCCAGCGCTGAAGCACCTTCTCTTTGTGCTCCCCATTCACCTTTGAGTTCATGGCAATGGCTGAATCAGTGAACTTGTCTGTGGGGGCAGAGTTGAAGATCAGGTGTCAGGTGATACTTCACAGATTTCTTTCCAACATCCCTCACCCTCACCCTCACCCCCTCATAGGCAGTTGAGGAGCAAAGAGAAGTTGAAGAAACCCAGATGTAGAGTATGTATGCTTGTGTATCAGCATTGGGAAGGGAGGAGAAGGAGAAGAGTATAAAAAGCCCAATCTTACTTAACACCGTAGTTCAAAAGGAACAAGAAGTTGAAAACTAAGCAGGGAAAATATGAAGAACCACAACAAAGGCTGGAATTCATCCCACTATATATTAGCTATCAAGGCATATTTTCAAGAAGAAAAATCCAGCCATCTCCCTCAGAAAAAAAGTGCAGCAGAAAAGGGAAAAGAAAAATAAATAAATAAATAAAATCAAGCCAACATATCCCACCTGCACACATACTGCTCTCTGCCCTCTACTCACACAGAGCGGATATAACACAACAGCCTAGCACCATACCTTTAGTAGCATAATTGAAGTCAACATTTCGGAAGTGGACAAGCATGACATCACTTGGCTTAAACACCATGGTGTCCACAATGTCCTCCCGACGAGGGCCACCTGCTGGCTCAGGTGCTTTCCGGTGCACAGCATCTACTGCTAGTTCAAACTATAAAAAGCCCCATTCCCCAACACTCAAGGGTCAGCATTAAGAAATGTGAAAGCGAAAATATAACTATTTCTCCCTTACCCCTCCTACACTTCTCCCAACACTACATTCTCATGTGCATTGTCCTCTCAACATCAGCCATAAAACTCAGCAAATCTCAAACTTAAAATTTAAAAATTTTAAGCTTAAAGCATTTTAACAATAAAGTATCCAGCTCTCAAATTTGTCTTTCATTGCTTGCAGCACTACTTAGCACAGGCCTAAAGAAATGATTAAAAGTGCTGTCCAACACTACCCAGTTCATGCCTCCAATGAGCCTATTTCATTCTCCTCCTCCTCCCATGCAACTCCAAAAATAAGCTAATTTGACTACACTGACCTTTGAGCTCAGAGTCTTGAAAATACCCTCATAGGTGGTGCCATTTTTCACCTTTACATCACAAGTAGAGCCCTGTAATAGTACAAAAAAATAAGAATTTCCAGAAAACTGATGCATTACATTCGTCAAAAAATGTAAGAGTTAAGTACCCTCTTACCACAACAGCTGTCAGGAAATGCAGCATCCTGGAATTGTTATAAACACCTTCAAACACCTGTCAGTAACACAAGAGAGAGAAATAAAGGAGTAACCAGTCAACATCTCACTTTCTTTCTAAATGCTCACACTGTACTCATATTCACCCTATATGTGCCAGGACCCCACAGCCCCTCTGAGCCCATTTGACTACCTCTGCACTTAATCTGCCCCATATTCCCATATATGCATCTTTAGGTCCTTGTATCTTGGGGGGTTGGGGAGAAGGGCACTCACGGGTGACTGTGGGGGTCCCTTTCCTGTGCTCTGTCCCCTATAAGAGAAGAAAACAAAGAACTAGTTATTTAAATCTGCCCAATCTCTCTTATGTCATTATGAAATTAGTAGTAAGCCCTAAAACCATATACTACATAACCAGTATGCTGATTGAGGTTACAAGTCAATTTATCAACAAGATCTTAAAACTCTTCACCTTACAGAGAAGGAGCAGGCATTAAAAGCCAGTAAACGTTTCCTCTAAATGCCAGTAAAAAAGACCTCAATCAACAATGTCAATTGCTCTAAGGGCTAATGCAACACAACCTTCTCACTTTCTCCAAGGGGCCAGGGCTGCATGCTGCCAACAGACCAACGCTACAATATTAGATAACCAGTCACCCACCCCAGATGTGACGGTGAAAGCTCAGGGAGTGCAGATTCGGAACTACCTAGCTCTGGCACATTACCTCCCAAACAGAAAAGGCAATCATTTTCAGCAGCCTTATGCCCCAAACCGTGGGAGTATGGCTATCCCTCCACACCCCACTCCCTCGACTTCATTACTCATTCGGCCTGTTACCCACTCTGCGGGTGTCACCAATCGCCAGGTAACCCTGCTTCTCGCTGGCTGATGTAACGGCGGTTGAGGAGAGCGATGAGAGGGCCGTTGGCAGCGCTGGGGACAGCGCAGCCGCAAAAACCATCCACCGGGAGGCCTCGCCCGGTCCGCGCCTGCGCACTAAAGCCCACGGGCCTCTTCAAAATGCCCCCTCCGGCGATCGGAACCCACTGCGCCTGCGTGAGCCGCCGCACTCAATTCCATTAACACACACAGAAGAAACTGAGTGTGGCGTCCACTACTCATCCACGAACACCAGACCGACCCCTCCACGCACACTTCCAGCCCCTGCCCTGCGTGTTACCGGCGCACGCGAATGCCCGGGTCATGAGACAGCACATCCGCGCGCACGTACAGACGGGCGCGCGCGCGCGCTGGAAGATCCCGGCCCGCAGTCCTCCCAGTCGTCCCTCCTTCCGTTCCCCCGCCCACCTCGCTGCCCTCCTACTGGCCGGACCGAGAAGGGGGAGGTAGCAATCGGCTCCCAAATCCCTCCCTCCCCATTGGCCAAACTGTGGGCCGCGCGCCCCCCTCTATTGGCTACGGCCGGGGACCCCTTCCTGCAGCTGACTCCCCATTGGCTGAAGCCGGGGACCGCGAGACCCTTCGTGGTAATGGAGCCTGGGACCCCGATCACCTCTTCACCCCCCCACTCCCCGTACCGACGGCGCTGGCAGGACGCGCCCCGCCTCCCTTTAGGGCCCAGGCCCCGAGTCCTGATTAGGCCCCGAGAGCTTAGCACGGCCACTAAATGCCCCGGTGGCCGCCCGGGGACCCTCTCCCTCCGACCTGTTGGGACCTGAGGGGGCCCACCCCCCGCTTCGCCGGGGCTCCCCGCCCCCCGGTGCCCGCCCCGCCGGAACCGAGCTGCCGCCTCCGGCCCGCAGCCTCGGCTCCCCCGCCCGGAAGCCCACCCCTCCTTACCCGGTGCTGCTGATGGGGGCTGCTCCCGGCCTCTCCTGATGCTGCTGTTGTGGTGGCGGCGGCGGAGGCTGAGGCGCCAAG
>NW_007727910.1:149370-154421 GCF_000696425.1 Galeopterus variegatus
CCCGCCGTTGGCGGGCGGGGGGAACCCCGCGGTGTCGGGGGTGGTAGAGAAGACCGCGGCGCGAGGCAGCGCCGCGAGGCGGAAGGGGAGGGGGATCTCGCGGGCCGGAGGAAAGCGAGAGGGCGCGAGCCGGCCTGGCGCGCGTGCGCGTCGCCGGGAAAAGGGGAGGGCGAGGAGCGCGCGGGCGGGAGCTCCCGAAGGGGGAGGGGCGGGAGGAGGGAGCTGCGGTGCGAGGTGCCCGCGCGCACCCGGGCGGGAGATGAGGCAGAATAAAATAGGTGAATCTCGCACCCTGGCCCTTGGGGTTGGTAAGAAGCAGCACCGGCGCTCACACGCGCCAGGGATTTAGATTCCCTAGCTCTCAGACCGCCTCAGAGGCTGGCGGCCGCTGTCGCTTCACAATGAGCGTGTGAAGCGCTGGGGGAGGAGCCGAAGAAGCAGAGAGAAAGAGCCGGCCACCTCGCCTACGCCGCTGGCGTAACGTCGGGATGCCTCCGCCGATGTGTGAGGTGTCACTTTGTGGCGTGAGGTTCTTCCGCCACTTGGGAGCTCGTGGGCGGAGTCTTAGGTGCCAAAAAATCCGTAGGACTGGACAAACCTAGCGACTGCTCTTTTAGGCAGGTGGTAGGTTTTATTAGGAGCTGCTCTCCACCTTATCTGCTTTAAATAAAAGACTGATAAGCATTAAAGTGGTTAGTTTGAGCATGCTGGGTTTTGCAGATAAGTCTGTGCCTAATCCTAAATTATTTTAAATTTCAGTGATTTTAAGCATAAACTACGCCTCCATGCCCAAGAACAAACCCTTAAACTGAAGTAGCAAAGAGATCTGAAAGCCAAAGTCCCTAGGGCCTAGTTCAAATCCTCTCCCCGCTAACTCTACAATGAAGGCAACCTTCATTCATTCTGAATTAGAGGGCTGTCCGGTTGTTAGCTCACTTGGTCAGAGCGCGGGCTGACAACACCAAGTACCAAAGTCAAGCGTTTGGATCCCCGTACCCGTCAGCCGCCAAAATTAGTTGGGCATTAGGGTATTAAGCTAGATGCTTTGGACACAAGGGTAGTTAAACCACTTCCTGCTCTCAATGAGTTAAAGCTAATGATGGATTTAGATGATATGATGAGATCTATTAGGTGAAGCACAAGACATTATGAGAGCAGATAGGAGTGACACCTAATCCAGCACTGGGTGACATCTAACTTAAGAAGGGTGTAGGGAGATGGATTTCTAGGCAGAGATTATAGGATGTGACAAGCTAAAAAAAATTCAGCGTGGCTGGAGCATAAGATTAAAGGGGAAGTGGGTTTTTAAAAAATGAGATTGGAGAGGTAGGTAACCTGGGGCCAGGTTTTGTTTGTTTGTTTGTTTATTTATCTATTTATGGTGGCGGGCTGCTAAGGGGATCTGAACCCTTGACCTTGGTGTTAAAACACTGCACTCCTACCAAATGAGCTAACCAGCCAGCCCTGGGGCCAGGTTTTAAAGGCTTCCAATCCTTGTAAGAGACTTGAACATTATCCTCAAAACAGTGGAGAACCTTTTCTAGAAAATGAAGAGAGGTCAGATTTACATTTTTAAAGGTTTACTTTTTGCAACCTGGAGAATAGAGTGCTTTTGCAACCTGGAGAATAGAGTGCTTTTGCAACCTGGAGAATAGAGTGCAGCAGTGATGGGCATGTGGTCTTAATCCCAGTGAAATACTCAATGTGGGGCCGGCCTGTGGCTCACTCGGGAGAGTGCGGTGCTGATAACACCAAGGCCACGGGTTCGGATCCCATATAGGGATGGCCGGTTGCTCACTGGGTGAGCGTGGTGCTGACAACACCAAGTCAAGGGTTAAGATCCCCTTACTGGTCATCTTTTAAGAAAAAAAAAAAAAAAGAAATTCTCAATGTGTTGGTCTTCTCTCTAGGCATTAGCATTGGAACTCTTCCCGGCCCCTCCTCTCCAAACACACACCTAGCTAAAAGTCTGCCTTACTCTTTGGGAAGTATTCTTTCACCCCTGCCTGACTCTTAGATAGCTTCAAATGTGTTGAGTTCCCCTCCTGTGTGGTTGCCCAGCAATTTACCCCACTTTAACAGCTCCTTCAATTCTGTCTTACTAATAATGTCAGCTGCCTAAGGGTTGGGATCTTGACACTAACTCACTGCTCTCTCTGTAAGACCAAGCACAATGCAGACAATGAAATATTTGCAAGGTGATTGGATCCAAATGTTATTTTAAAGGCCTAACTGTCTCCCAGGTGCCATATCACAATCAAGCTTTTTCCTGGCATTACCTGCACCACCTGGTGCAGGGAGATGGAGATGGCGCCTCTGCATACTCATTGTGGACTCTCTGACTATTCTACTCACTCCACCCTACTCCCACCCCAGATTCAAAGTTTTAGCCCCATTAGACTCCCTTTTCCATAACATGCCTCCCTGTGTTCAACTCTACCTGCTTCCCCGTACAGAATTCTCTTCCGATTCTCTACTTTCTCATTCTTCAAGCTCCAGTGTGAGATTTTTCTTTTCTTTCTTTTTTTTTTTTTAAAAAGATGACCGGTAAGGGGATCTTAACCCTTGACTTGGTGTTGTCAGCACCACGCTCACCCAGTGAGCAAACGGGCCATCCCTATACGGGATCTGAACCCGTGGCCTTGGTGTTATCAGCACCGCACTCTCCCTAGTGAGCCACAGGCCGGCTCCGAAACTTGCTTTCTAACAACACACTCTCATGGGAATTAATTAACTCCTGAGAGAACTAATCCGGTCTCCTGAGAGTGAGAACTACCATGAGATCCACAAGGGCAGGGCCCCCATGACCCAAACACCTCCCGCTAGGCATCTCCTCCCATTACTGCCCCATTGGCACTTATTCATTTTGTTTACTCTGGCAGCTGGCCGGTGCGGGGATCCGAGCCCTTGACCTTGATGTTAACACCGCATTCTAACCAACTGAACTAACCAGCCAGCCTGCACTTAAACTTCAACACGAGTTTTGGTGAGGATGAGCCATGTTGAAACCATAGCAGTAAGTGAGCTCCCTTTCTGAGTGCATCTTCCATCTCCCAAAAGAAGGCTGTGGTTTTCTCATTTCCTTCATAGTCGCATCCTTCAGAAGCAAAGGGAAGGGAGGGAGCAGGAGATCACACACACACACACACACACACACACACACACACAGAGAGATGCCCTACCCACTCTTTCCTACTCAATTCCTTGAGTTTATCTTCTTTAGGGCTCTCAGAAGTCACAGCATCTTCTGGCACCTGTTCATCAAACGTTTCTTCACTTAGGCCGGCCCGTGGCTCACTTGGTAGAGTGCGGTGCTGATAACACCAAGGCCACGGGTTCGGATCCTATATAGGGATGGCCGGTTTGCTCACTGGCTGAGCGTGGTGCTGACAACACCAAGCCAAGGGTTGAGATCCCCTTACCGGTCATCTTTTAAAAAAATAAATAAATAAATAAAAGCATGTTATACAGACTAACTTTTTTGATCCTTACAACCACCCCATGAGACAGGTACTATTATTATCAACATTTTACAGAAGAGGAAACTAAAGCACAGAGATGTTAAGGAACTCTTGGCTGTCATAAATGTCTTCCCTGACCTGGCCCTTAGGTTTATTTCTACCCTTCTCCTGAACATAGCCTAAAAGACTGACCTCAGTTTCTTCCACAAATTGAAACTCACTCCATCTCCTTCCAGAGATTTCTCCATCCTGCAAAAATCACCTTCTTCTGCTTGTGTGTGGCCCCAATCCCTTCAAACCTTCCTAGACTTTGCATTCTAGTGTTTACATACCTTGTTTTCATCTCCCCTCCATCTTGCAGCAATCTAGAGGTGAGTGGGGTCCAGCAACCCTGTCTCCTGAATGCTCCAGCCTATGTGATAATAGGGACTATGCTTCAAGTCTACTTAGGAGGGGACCAGAACCTATTTCTGGTGTCACCTCTTCCCTGTCCTCTCCACCACTGCTGTTCAGATCTTGGGGACTGGGAATATACAAAGCTGCTAGAGTAGAGAAGTTTCTCCTTCAGAAAAAACAATTGCCTAATTTCCTCTTTTCCAGGTCCCAAATCACAGGTTTTTCACATTGCTGTAGGAGGCAGCAAGGCCCTTGCCCTTCTCAAGCTGTCCTGCTTCTCCCAGGCCCATGTCACCATCCTCCCATCTTTCATTTCTTCTCTCACTCTGGGCTCCTCATCCACCTTCTCAGACCCAGACACCTCTGTGCATCTTCTAGGTGTAGAAAATTGCGACAGCCAAGGCAGTGATGCTCATCAAAATGGCCAGGATTATGTTCCCCTGATTCACTGTCACTCTGAAAACCCGGACACCACTGCCAGTCCCCTGCCCATGGAGGAAGGAAGAAATGGGAGTCTATTTCCCAAAACCTCTGGTGCAGACTCTTCTCCCTTAAAACTCTCCCTCTTATTCCAAGGAGAAAGACCTTTCCATACCTTAGTATCAAATCCTCTAGAAATGACCCCCCTGAACATCCCCCCAAACCTCTGACAGTCCAGTCTCTTCTTGATGTTGGGTGGTGAGTTCACACCCAGGATCCTTCCCTGTCCAACCCCACATCAACCAGACTTTTCTCCATGAACACTATTGTCTTTCTCAGACCCGTATTCATTTCCCCAGTGCCCCTCCTATTTTTCATGCCTAAGATGCTCCACACTGACTTAGAGTTTACCTTTCCATTTATTTCCCCAGATGCCCTCCGTTCTCCTCTCTTTGCCTGGTTCCGCTTTCCAGTTCCCTGCCAAGCTCTCCTTTCTTTTTTTTTTTTAATTTTATTTTGTCGATACACATTGTGGTTGATTAATGTTGCCCCTTACCAAAACCACCCTCCCTCCTCCCTCTCCTCCCTCCCCCCCAAAAATGTCTTTTCTGTTTGCTTGTCTTATCAACTTCAAGTAATTGCGGTTGTTATATCTTCTTCCCCCCGCCCCCCGGTTTGTGTGTGTGTGTGTGTGTGTGAATTTATATATTAATTTTTAGCTCCCACCAATAAGTGAGAACATGTGGTATTTCTCTTTCTGTGCCTGACTCGTTT
>NW_007727910.1:155261-156086 GCF_000696425.1 Galeopterus variegatus
ATTCCCAGCAGTGGGATAGCTGGGTCATATGGCAGATCTATCTGCAACTGTTTGAGGAGCCTCCATACCATTTTCCATAGAGGCTGTACCATTTTGCAGTCCCACCAACAATGTATGAGAGTTCCTTTTTCTCCTCAACCTTGCCAGCATTTATCGTTCAGAGTCTTTTAGATTTTAGCCATCCTAACTGGGGTGAGATGGTAACTCAGTGTGGTTTTAATTTGCATTTCCCGTATGCTGACTGATGTTGTCAAGCTCTCCTTTCTAATCTCCTTCCACCTCTTCATTTCTCTTAGATTGATTTTGTATCCAGGTCCCTTTCTTCTCACTTCTGTTTTCCAGAATTATTTCTTATTTCCAGCAGTAACATGATCTATCCCCTTCAAAATTCAGGATTGAAATTCACTCACTCATTCATTCATCATTATTCATCAACATTAATTATGTGCAATGAAGGGTGGATTTTTTTTTTTTTTTTTTAAAGATGACCGGTGAGGCCGGCCCATGGCTCACTTGGGAGAGTGCGGTGCTGATAACACCAAGGCCACGGGTTCGGATCCTATATAGGGATGGCCGGTTTGCTCACTGGCTGAGCGTGGTGCTAACAACGCTTACCAGTGATCTTTTTTTTTTTTTAAAAAAAAAAGATGGGGCCGGCCCGTGGCTCACTCGGTAGAGTGCGGTGCTGATAACACCAAGGCCGCGGGTTCGGATCCTATATAGGGATGGCCGGTTTGCTCACTGGCTGAGCGTGGTGCTGACAACACCAAGCCAAGGGTTGAGATCCCCTCACCGGTCATCTTTAAAAAAAAAAAAAAAAAAAAA
>NW_007727910.1:156096-165118 GCF_000696425.1 Galeopterus variegatus
TTTTTTTTTTTTTTTTTTTTTAAAGATGACCGGTGAGGGGATCTCAACCCTTGGCTTGGTGTTGTCAGCACCACGCTCACCCAGTGAGCAAACCGGCCATCCCTATATAGGATCCGAACCCGCGGCCTTGGTGTTATCAGCACCGCACTCTCCGAAGTGAGCCATGGGCCAGCCCTGAAGGGTGGATTTGGAACTGAGAAGCAATAAATTGATAAGTGGCATTGTCCATCACTTTGGCTACTCAGTTTCCATGTGTACCATTCATCATACATCGGAACACCCGTACAACAATGGAACAACTCAGCTATCCTTTGGGCAAGTGAAGTTCTCACCCTTTCCCTAAAATGAAAAGACTCACAGTCCCAGTGGTCATTATATCAATCACTGGCTATATTAATTACTCTTCAAATTCAGTCACAATCCTCCTGAATATTCTGCTACCTAAACACTAAATTATAAAGTTAATCTCCAAAAACTAGTATAAAAAATAAAAATGAGAGAAAAAAGAAACAGGTTAGCATATATAAATAGACAAATGAAAATATTAAGCAAAGAGAAAATATGCCCAGCTTCTATAATCTTCATTTCTGTAATTGGTCATGAGCCCATAACTGGTAACTATGGTTCCTTTTTCAAGTATCCAAGCCATATTGCCCTGGCACTTAGCTGGAATCTCAGACAGTTGGGCTTTGTACCTGGTGGGGTGATGCAAATCTTCATTCCTGAAGGGTCTGCAATCACCCTGCCATCTTTTAGTTACTATAGTTTTCCATTAACTTTTATTATTGGGCCTAGAAGTAGTAAGAGGCACCCCAGAGAACCCCTGGGTTCAGACACATCATTCTCATCCTGGTTGTGTAACAGCAATCCAGTATCCTCCTGTACATAAGGGTCAGTGACTCTAGCCAGTAGAATAACCCGTTTTTCTGCAGTTGGCTCATTCAATAGCTTAAAAAGTCCACAGTGGCCAGGTAGTAGTCTCATCTTTCAATTCAGTGGAACCATTGAGTGTCCCCCAGTGGAAGAATTCCTCCTTTGAGGACGAAGACCTCCAAATCAGCAGAGCTCAAAGTTGCCAAGAAGCAAAAAATCTACAAGTGGGTTACTAAGAATAATAGAAGAATAAGATCCAACTCCACCCGTGATTGTGACTCATGTATTTTGGCTGTAGGGGAGACAGCACCACGTAATGATCTCTGATTAAAGTGTGTTTAAAGTGTGCATCCTGTAAAACAGAACTCCATGCTTTCAGGGTGTGCTCTCGAGTGATGCCTTAATTGAGTCCTTAGTAAGCCATTCCACCATACCAGGGACTGTGTTGATTTGTTCCAGTAAGGACACTACATCTGAGACAGCAGCTACAATTGGAGCCATCACCTGATTAAGTTTATGCTGTCATTCTTCACAATCCATCCAATTTCTGCACATGCCAAACCCCTGACCATTCACACCTTTGAGAGTGGCATTTGTCTCTGTAATTCCCACAGGGATGTGATATTGCTCTGGTTGACTATCTTGATAGGAAATGGAGGTTACAGGGATTTCATTTAGCCCTTTCTTTTTTTTTTTTAAAAGATGACCGGTAAGGGGATCTTAACCCTCGACTTGGTGTTGTCAGCACCACGCTCACCAAGTGAGCGAACCGGCCATCCCTATATGGGATCCGAACCCGTGGCCTTGGTGTTATCAGCACCGCACTCTACCGAGTGAGCCACAGGCCAGCCCTCATTTAGCCCTTTCTACAATAATTCTCTCACTCCATGGGTAAGAGAGCTGATGTGGGGATTCTTCTGGTTGCCATAGATGTCCTTTCCAATTATCTTTATTTTTATTTTTTTTCCTTTTTGTCTTTTTTACTGACCGGTAACGGGATCGCAACCCTCGGTGTTGCGCCCACACCACACTCAGCCAGTGAGCAGGAACTGGTCACATGGGATCCGAACCCTCGGCGGGAGCACTGCCGCACTCCCAAGTGGCGCACTCTCCAGTGCGCCATCGGGCCGGCCCGATGTCCTTTCCAATTATATACTCAGTAACTTGGAAATAACCACAGGGTGGGGTCGTGAATCAACTGAGCCCTCTGTGAGTTGGGCTTGAGATAAGAATTCATCTAGTACCTGCTTTCCTTAAGCCCCCACTTTGATTGGTGGGCCACAATGGCATTTTGACTCCTGAGGAATTAGCATCAATTCAGAGTCAGTACCTAGTAATACTCAAAAGTTCTGGGTATTTTCTTCCCCCTAATGCAGTTACTCTAATAAATGGGCCACAGTTCCTTTCTCAAGGAGAATCAATCTTCCCTTCAGTTAAGGGACCCTGGCCACTAGCCAGTTAGCTCAGTTGGTTAGAGCATGGTGTTTGGTAACACCAAGGTAAAGGGTTCAGATCGCCATACCAGGCACCAGCCAAAACAGAACAAAGAAACAAAACAATTAAGGGACTCTGGATCTAAGCTGACTTATGGCTAGAAACTGAGAGAGAGACCACTGTGGCAGCTCAAGTTAGGTATTTGGCTACCAGAGCCAGATTTTCTTCCTCTTATATTGATCAAGCAATTGTTCGGTAGGCTGCCTATTTGTTCTTAGGAACATGGCAACCAGTTAGCCACTGCCATAGATTCCCGTGGCCCAACACATTCCAATTACTGGTATGTCCTTTACAGCAGATGCACCTGTCTTGTCATTGGTGATAATGTACTGTCACTTGGTCTTTGCTACTTCAGGTTCCCATTATTCCCATTGAAATTGCAGAGCCCATCTCAATGGAGGCATCCTCCATAGTCATACCTGTCTTACACAAACGCAGAGCAACTACACAGCTTTTCAAGAATGCAGGTGTTTTCCTCAGTACTTCTCAGTGCCTTAGTGAAGGAAGAGTCTTCTGGGCCTCCTCGGTGAACATAGCTGGGGCAGGGGGAGGGTTGGTCAATTGCATGTGATAAATCCACTCCAATATTCCTATCTCCCTAAGCCTACTCCAAATCATGGCAGGGAAGCTCTGGCATCTCAACTTCATTAAAGTTAGGCTACTGTTGAGTGCAAGTTTCAGTCAACTCACTAAGTAAACCTTCAGAGCCACTTCCAGGTGCATGAGATAGCACATTAAATCAAGACTCTCTAGTAAGCGCACCCATATCAAAGAATTCAACCCGACCTAGTGCTATACTTTGGTCTCACTGGTTTAACTCCCTCAGGACCCCCTTCCATGCATATTGCCTAGGTTTTCACTGATACATATTTGCAAAGTCTTGCAGCTCTTCTGCTCTATAAGTTATTTCCTCTGGGTTACAGTATGTACGTCAACCCTCCCGAGCATACTTGTCAAAGGTCTAATGGCAACAGGGAGTAGTTGTGGTTTTGAGGGAAATAAACACCCTCTTTCAAGGAATATGTCCCAGGTGAAGTTACCACAGAGATTTCAGTCAAAGAACAGTAGTCTCCTCAGACGTTGGAAGGCAAGATACTTTTAATGGCAAGGGAGGCTCAGAAAACTTGGGTGTTGGAGATTTTCAGTTTCCGCACGGTTCAATAAGGAATCGCTATTCCAAGTTTCCAGGTCCCATTATTTGCCAATCAGTAGCCAGAATTACATATGAGAAACTAGGGGGGCCGGCCTGTCGCTCATTCAGGAGAGTGTGGTGCTGATAACACCAAGGCCACGGGTTCGGATCCCATATAGGGATGGCTGCTTTGCTCACTGGGTGAGCGTGGTGCTGACAACACCAAGTCAAGGGTTAAGACCCCCTTACCTGTCATTTAAAAAAAAAAAAAAAGAAAGAAAGAAACTAGGGGAGACTGTGAATTCAACTGTCATAATTCATCAACTCACAGAATTAATTTTTAAAGCAGTTTAATCGAGGTTCAGACTCCTGCACAGGCCAACAGCCAAAAAAAAAAAATAAAAAAACCACAAACAAAAAACGTTTGAGGTACAATTAAAGTACAATAAATTGCACATATTTAAAGTGCAAATTTTTATGTTTTGATATATATATACCTATGAAACCATCACCACGTTCATAATAGTGAATGTTTCCATCACCCCAAAAGTTTCCTTGTGATCCTTTGTAACCTCTCCCACCTGAGCCTCTTCAAGTCCCCATCCCCAAGAAAGCATTGACCTGCTTTCTGTCACTATAGACTGGTTTGCATTTTCTGTTGGCAAACATTTTCTGTAATGGGCTAAATACTAAATATTTTAGGCTATTATTTATTTATTATTATTTTTTTTTTTTTACAGAGATGACCAATAAGGGGATCTTAACCCTTGACTTGGTGTTGTCAGCACCACGCTCAGCCAGTGAGCCAACCGGCCATCCCTATATAGGATCCGAACCCGTGGCCTTGGTGTTATCAGCACCGCACTCTCCCGAGTGAGCCACGGGCCGGCCCATTTTTAGGCTATTATTTGTCAACTACTGCATGTAAACTCAGTACATTTTACCCTAAATACTTTGACATGTGTATTATTAGGTAGATTTAGTGTTGGTTTACAGTTTTTTTTCCTTTTGAGGTAGGTAGAAGTCATATATAATGTTCTAGAGTTCTATATAAATGGAATCATGTGGCATATACTCTTTTATGTCTGGCTTCTTTAATTCAGGACAATTATTTTGAGATTCATCCACGTTGTGTGTATCAATAGTTCATTCCTTTTCATTGTGGAATAGTGGACCATGTTATGGATATATCACTATTTATCCATTCACCTGTTGATGGACATTGGGTTGTTTCCACTTTTTTGGCTGTTACAAATAAAATTTCCAGGGCTGGCCCATGGCTCACTTGGGAGAGTGTGGTGCTGATAACACCAAGGCCACGGGTTCGGATCCCTATATAGGGATGGCTGGTTGGCTCACTTCAGAGAGCATGGTGCTGACAACACCAAGTCAAGGGTTAATAGCCCCTTACTGGTCATCTTTAAAAAACAAACAAACAAGGGCCGGCCTGTGGCTCACTCGGTAGAGTGTGGTGCTGATAACACCAAGGCCACGGGTTCGGATCCTATATAGGGATGGCTGGTTTGCTCACTGGCTGAGCGTGGTGCTGACAACACCAAGTCAAGGGTTGAGATCCTCTTACCGGTCATCTTTTAAAAAACAAACAAACAAACAAACAAACAAATAAAATTCCCATGAATATTCATGTACCAATTTTTGTATGAATGTCTATTTCCTATTCTCTTGAATAAACACCTGAAATTAGAATAACTGGCTCACATGGCAGGTGTATGTTTCACTTTTTAAGAAACTGCCAAACTATTTCTACCCAGTGTATGAGAGTTCCAGTTGTGCCATGTTCTTGTCAACACTCATGTGGTCTATGTTTAGATTTTAGTTATTCTGATAAGTGTAGAGTAATAGCTCACTGTGATTTTAATTTTCAATTAAACCACCTTTTCATCTTTCCATGTGCTTATTTGTCATATATCCTCTTGTTTTTTGACCGGTAAGGGGATCGCAACCCTCGGCACGGTGTGGTCTGCACCACTGCTCAGCCAGTGAGTGCACCGGCCATCCCTATACAGGATCTGAACCCGCAGCCTCGGCGCTACCAGCTCCGCACTCTCCCGAGTGAGCCACGGGGCCGGCCCGTCATATATCTTCTTTTGTGAAACATCCATTCAAATCTTTTGCCCATATTTTTATTAGCTTGTTTGCTTTCAACTGTTTAGTTTCGAGAGTTCTTTGTTCTTTCTTTTTCTTTCTTTCTTTCTTTTTTTTTTTTGGTGGCTGGCTGGAACGGGGATTCAAACCCTTGATCTGAGAGTTCTTTATTGTAAATCAGACATAGTATTCTGTGTTGCTGCTGTTGTTGTTGCAAAGATTTTCTCCCAGTTGATGACTTATCTTTTCTTTCTCTGTCTTTTTTGTTTGTTGCCAAAAGAGCCACTTTTTTGGCAGCTTGCTAGCATGGGGATCCCAACACTTCACCTTGGTGTTATAACACCGTGCTCTAGCCAACTGAGCTAACCAGCCAGCTTCTTGAGTGCCTTTTTAAAAAAAAAAAAAAAAGATGACCAGTAAGGGGATCTTAACCCTTGACTTGGTGTCATCAGCACCACGCTCTCCCAAATGAGCTAACCGGCCATGCCTATATAGGGATCTGAACCCGCAGCCTTGGTGCCATCAGCACCACACTCTCCCAAGTGAGCCACAGGCCGGCCCTTTGAGTGCCTTCTAAAGAACATGTTTTGGACTTTGATTAAGTACAAATTTATACATTTGTTCTTTTATGAGTTGTACATTAGGTGTTGAATCTAAGAAATCCTTCCCTAACCCAAAGTAACAAAGATTTTCTCCTATGTTTTCTTCTAGAAGTTTTATAATTTTAGGTTTTACATTTGGGTCTATTATCTATTTTGAGTTACTTTTTGCATATGGTGTCAGATATAGATCAAAACCTTTTTTTTCTGGAGGGGGGGCATATGAATATCTAATTGTTTCAGTGCAAGGCTGGCTGGTTAGCTCACTCAGTAGAGCTTGGTGCTGACAACACCAAGGTCTAGGGTTTGGATCCCCGGACCAGCCAGCTGCCAAAAAAAAGAAAGAAAGAAAAGAAAATTGTTCCAAGGCCATTTGTTGAAAAGGCTGTTTTTTCTCCATTGAATTGCTTTAGTATATTTGTCAAAAGTCAGTGGTCCATATGTTTGTGGGTATATTTCTGGACTTTGTATTCTGCTCCATTAATCATTGTCTGTCTAGGGCCGGCCCGTGGCTCACTCGGTAGAGTGAGGTGCTGATAACACCAAGGCCGCGGGTTCGGATCCTGTATAGAGATGGCCGGTTTGCTCACTGGCTGAGCGTGGTGCTGACAACACCAAGACAAGGGTTGAGATCCCCTTACCGGTCATCTTTAAAAAAAAAAAAAAAAAATCTTTGTCTGTCTTTACAACACCACACTGTTTTGATTACTGTAGCTTTATGATAATACTTCAAATCACTGTAGCAGTAGCCTGTTAATTTGTTCTTTTTCAGAGTTGTTTTGACTATTCTAGGTCCTTTGCATTTCCATATACATTTTAGAAATATCTTGTTAATTTCTACAAAAACCTGTGGGGATTTAGCCTGAGATTGCATTGAATAGGTCTTTAGGCCAACTTGGGAAGAATTGCTACAATTTTTTTGTGTGTGTGTGTGGTGGGCTAATACAGGGATCTGAACCCATGACCTTGGTGCCATAAGGCTGCATTCTTTTTTTTTTTTTTTTAAAGATGACTGGTAAGGGGATCTTAACCCTTGACTTGGTTTGGTCAGCGCCATGCTCTCCCAAGTGAACCACGGGCTGGCCCTTAAGGCTGCATTCTAACTAACTGAGCTAACCAGCCAAACCTAAGGGTTGCTAGCTGAACAATATCAAGTCTTTCAATCCACAAAGTATAACTCTCAGTTTAACTATGTATTCTTTAATTTCTCTCAAAAATGTTTTGTAGTTTTCAATGTACATATTTTTCACATCTCTTGTTAGATTTATCCCTAGGTATTTCATATTTCTGATGCTGTTGTAAATGGTGTTTTAAATTTTTAATTTCCAACTACTTATTACCAGAAAATAGAAATACAATAGATTTTTGTACACTGATTTTTATATTCTACAGCCTTGGTAAAATCATTCATTAGTTCTGGTAACATTTTTAGAATCCATTGTACTTTCTACATATAGATGATCATGTACTCTGCAAAAAGAGACAGTTTTACATTTTCCTGGGAGGATACATCTGGTCCCTGTTACTTTATCTCGGAAGCAGAACTCCTCCACACAATTAAGTTTTGTTTTTGATTTTCAACAAAAATCAGCCTTTTGGCTCCATAAATAATAGATACTTTCAGGGCTGTTGTGGAATCTTTCTGGCTCTCAGATTATGACTTGAGCTTGTCATTTGCTTTCTGTAAGCAATCCGGTGACTTAGAAGAATCCATCCCACTGCCCCCAAGGCATATGCTTTAGTTGGTCCTTCCTCAAAATTGTAGGTGATAGCTTGATTAATTGTGATGCCACTGATTGTCATGGATTCCTAATGTCCCATTTCCAAGGAGCTCAGCACAAGGGTCAAACCCAAGGGTGTGACCAAACTAATCCCAAAATTCTATCCTTGTAGATCTATCTCTGGGCAACACTCTTGGTAGTAATTCTTTATCAGTCAGGATCCAGTCATGAGGTAGGCACTACACAATCATTTAAACACGGAAGTTTTGGGCCGGCCCGTGGCTCACGTGGGGAAGTGTGGTGCTGATAACACCAAGGCCACAGGTTCAGATCCCTATATAGGGATGGCCGGTTAGCTCACTTGGGAGAGCGTGGTGCTGACAACACCAAGTCAAGGGTTAAGATCCTCTTACCAGTCATCTTAAAAATAAATAAATAAACAGGGAAGTTTCAACATAAAGAATGATGAACTATATTTACAGGACATTACTACCAAGTGTGAATAAAAGAGAACTCTAAAAAATACCTGAAGGCCAAGGGAGAGTATCCACAAAAAGAGTATATGAGAGGTGCCTTCCCTTAGGCTGGGATTCAGTCCTCATTGGAGAGAGGAGGCAGGTGCCTACTGGGTGGTGAGGTTTGCTGGATTGCCCCAGACCAGAGCTGGTCCACGACCAACAGCAGAGGCTGGTAGCCAGGAACCACAGGCAGGAAACCCTCCCACTGGGATGCTGCTGTGCCAAGGCTGTCAGGTAGGGAACCACGGACTGGGACTGACAAGCAGGAAGTTGGATGCCCTGAGCGTCCGCTGCAGTGCTGCCAGCCACAGGCTAACAGGAGTCAGCAGGGGAAAAAAGAGGAACTCCTGCAGCGTCCCTCCAGCGCCCTCCTCCGGCAAAGAAGAAAGCTCCACATCTGGTAGCAAGCAGAGCGATGAATGGATTTGGAGCTGAGAGGCAATAAATTGATAACAAACACCAAGGTGAGGAGTTCGGATCCTCGCGCCGTCAGCAGCCCGAAAAAAAGGGGAAAAAAAATTGTTAATGGGCACCAGTATGTACTCACAGTAAAAAAAAAAAAAAAAAAAGGCCGGCCCG
>NW_007727910.1:165765-192873 GCF_000696425.1 Galeopterus variegatus
AAAAAAAAAAAAAAAAAAAAAGGCCGGCCCGTGGCTCACTCGGGAGAGTGCGGTGCTGATAACACCAAGGCCCCGGTTTGGATCCCATAAAGGGATGGCTGGTTAGCTCGCTGGCTGAGCGTGGTGCTGACAACACCAAGTCAAGGGTTAAGATCCCCTTACCGGTCATCTTTAAAAAAAAAGGGGGGGGAGGGGGGAGGAAGCTAGTTTCACTACAAATCCTTGTTGAAGCAGTAAAAATAATCAAAAATAATTAATGTTATTAAATCTCGGCTGGCCGGTTTATCTCAGTTGGTTAGAGCACGGTGTTCTAACACAAAAGTCAAGGGTTCAAATTCCCATACCGGCCAGCCGCCAAAAAAAAAAAATTTTTTTTTCCCCAAAAAGATGACCATTAAGGGGATCTTAACCCTGGACTTGGTGTTGTCAGCACCACGCTCTCCCAAGTGAGCCATGGGCCGACCCCCCAGCCCCAAATTTTAAAAATATTAAATCTCAACTTTTTTTTTTTTTTTTTGTCCTTTTTGAGACCGGCCGCACTGTGCTCAGCCAGTGAGCGCACTCTCAACTTTTGAATATGTATCTTCCTAATATTCTGCGTGTCAAAATGGGAAGTATAGATAAAGCGCTTATATTCTTGGTGAAGGACAATGGTTATCTCAAAGGAAGGCACTCCTCCTGAAGGGCAGCTGTGACCTGAACCAGCCACTTTTTTTCTTTTTAGTTGTGAAACACCATTTTCACTTGTAAAAATGAAGAGCAAATTGTTATTATTCGGACTTGGGTATCTCGCAGACAACTTTTTGAAAATGAACCAAGTCTGTCACATCAAGGAAAACAACTGATAAAGTTTGTTGTCGATAAGGGCCGGCCCGTGGCTCACCTGGGAGAGCGCGGTGCTGACAACACCAAGTCAAGTGTTAAGATCCCCTTACCGGTCATCTTAAAAAAAAAGTTTGTTGCCAATAATAAAACTCTACTTTTTAAGTGAAAATTAGAATTTTTAAAATTTTGAATCCATCATTGTGAGCCTGACAGTTTCCCAATACTTAAATGTTTTTTTTTTTTTTTTCCCAACGAGATTGGTGGTAAAGATAGGCCAATGGATCTTAATGTAACAGTGTATTATATATGCATTGATATGATTCCCATTGCCATATTTTATTTGTTTTTTTTTTTTTTTTTTTTTTGGTGGCTGGCTGATCTAGGGATCTGAACCCTTTGACATTGGCATTATAACACCGGGCTCTAACCAGCTGAGCCAACCAGTCAGCCCCATTTCTGTATTTTAAACTACAACTCTGTCAAATTTTGTAGTATCAAAGTATATCCACAATTATTTGAAAAATACTCTTCCTGTTACAAGTACATATCCGTGTGAGTCTGGATTTTCTTTGTACACTTCAACCAAAACAACATATCAAGTCACACTGAATGCAGAAGCAGATATGAGAATCCAGCTTTCTTCTACTAAGCCAGACATTAAAGGTATTTGCAAAACTATAAAACAAACTACTCTTCTCAGTATATTTGTTTTATGTTTTGGAAAATACAGTGTTTTCTTTCATTTACAACCATGTCATTTATGTTAACATGTAGTTTGCTATCAGTATTTTTAGATCTTTTTTTTTTTTTGGCAGTTGGCTTATGCGGGGATCTGAAACTTTGACTCTGATGCTTAGTGTTATCAGCACCGTGCTCTAACCAAGTGAGCTAACTGGCCAGTCTTCTAGCAGTGTCTTTAAATGATAATAAGTTAACATTTAAATAAGATCTCAGTTTTAATTTCCAGTAGGGTGAATATTGATAGCTATACCCCACATAACCTAAAGCTTGTTGGGTTCTCAATAATTTTTTTAAGAGTATGAAGATGTCCAGAGACTAGAACATTTGAGAACCACTGCTGTGGGCAAAGTGCCTGGTGCACAGGAAATGTTCAACAAGCAAGGGTTGAATTGAAGGAGTTTTAACAACTCTGAGGGTTTTTTTGTTTTGGTTTGGTTTTTTGGCAGCTGGCTGGTACTGGGTTCTGAACCCATGACCTTGGTGTTATAAGGCTGCAGAACTCTGAGTTTTTTTTTTTTTTGTTTTTTTTTTAAAGATGACCGGTAAGGGGATCTCAACCCTTGGCTTGGTGTTGTCAGCACCACGCTCAGCCAGTGAGCAAACCGGCCATCCCTATATAGGATCCGAACCCAGGGCCTTGGTGTTATCAGCACCGCACTCTACCGAGTGAGCCACGGGCCGGCCTAGAACTCTGAGTTTTGATGCGGTGATTTGAAGAGCAGTTCCGTAGACATGGAGGGGTGGTGTTAATTATAGTGGAAGGTTGAGGAAAGCGATGGAATTGGCAGTTATGTGAAGGAAGAAGATGGAAGCTAGAGCTGGGATCACAGTGGAGGAGACAAATTTTACAGTATAAAATCTTGACTGCTCGTGTTTATAGGCCAGCAGAGAATGAGAAATTGGAAACAGAGAAGTGTTCTTGCAAACACTTCATTCAGACCTTCTCTCAATCACCATTTCCTTGCTTCCTTCTTCCCATCCGCTGTACCTTCTCAGGACTCGTCATTGACCTTTACTATATGTTCTTGGACTTCTGCGATCTCTGTGAACTGCTTTGCACTTTCTCTGAACTCCCACCATAGTATCCATTGCAGGGGATGCCCCAGGGCTGGGTGGACCATATGACACATAAAGTTAGCCCTTGGTCTAAGGGCTGGAAGGCCAGGCTTAGAGCAGCTCCAGGTCAAAGGTGCCATCCAGGTCTGTTTGGGAAATCCAGCATTGATCACCCCTGAGTGTTCCTTCCCATCCCACAGCTACCAGGCCTGAAGGCCCCCTGCTGCACTGAAACCTTTGAAGTGGCAGAGAAGAGTTGTCTTCTCCTTTGAAGATGCCTGGATTGGTAGCAAGGAGATGTGGGAGGGGGCAGTTAGAGGAGTGTGAAAAGGGAGAGAGGAAGATGGACTATTGTTAATAAACACTTCCATCCATTTGTCTGGGATTTTTCGATCTGAGATGCAGGCAACTCAGGGAGAGGTGGGGTGATGGGGAGGTTGAGGGCGATAGTGAGAAGGATCTAAAAGCTTTCAGTCCCAAGAAATATATCATCTTGGGGACAAGGTGGGTTAAAGAAATAGAGCACTGGACTCTACTTAAGCGGGCTCAGAGAAAAATGATGAAAAAACCCAGAGGGAATCGGGGGCATGGGGAAGCCGGGAGCATGGGGAAGCCAGGGGCACAGGGGGCCTTCTCATCAGTGGCCTGGAAGAGGTCTAAACGTGCCACTCTTCCCCAGCAGGCCCTGCTGCGTTCTTTCCTGTGTGCATGCTGATATCAATGGGGAAGTATTACCTTGGGACCTTTTTCCTCTTCCTCCTCTCTCTCCTCCGTAAACTGGGCCAAAACATGTCCTGCTGGTTCATAACAGAGTATCTGGAGTAAACCAGACCAGTGTTATCCCTTATGCTGAAGGGACATGGAATCAGCGCAGATCTGTGTAGATCTGCAAGTGAGAGCCTAAAAGTGGTGGAGGGAAGTCAGAGGAAAGAAGGAAAAAGAGAGGTTGAAGACGAGTGAAGGGTGAGAAAGGTAGAAAAATGAAAAGTAGAGAATAGGAGACAGGGAGCAAAGACAGAGACTTGTGAGGTGGGAAAGAGGATGAAGGAGAGAGGACAAGTTAGAATCAATTCAAGATCTGTTGACCTGAAAAGAAACTGAGACCAAATATATATAGCAAGGATTTACTGAGCCAAGATGATGATTGCAACAGGGGAGACACATAGATCAGGTAGCTCTGAAAATATGTTCCAAAGAGGCTGGCAGAGCTTAGCATTTTATAATCACAAGAAGGGAGAAGGGTCAAAGGAGAGAGAGAGAGAGAGCCCTGCCTAATTACTACTTCACCATCTTTCTTTTTTTTTTTTTTTTTTTTAAAAGATGACCGGTAAGGGGATCTTAACCCTTGACTTGGTGTTGTCAGCACCATGCTCAGCCAGTGAGCGAACCGGCCATCCCTATGTGGGATCCGAACCCGGGGCCTTGGTGTTATCAGCACCGCACTCTCCCGAGTGAGCCACGGGCCGGCCCTTCACCATCTTTTACTGGTAGCACATGAAATATAGATTTGGGATTGTTACTAGGTTACATCCTACATGCAGGGATCTAGGGTAATGGTAATAAGAAGTATTCTAGGTTCTTTTATGGCTTTCTGGCACCAGTATGACTGCTTCTAAATAAAATGGTCTTATGATAACGTTTTCCAGGGCAGGTGGACATGATTACTGACTTATCCCAGATCTCCCAAGGCACTATAATTTAGCTGACCTGGTCAGAGCAGATTCTTTTGGTTATTATTTCCCCCTTTTTGACCAAAAATCTTTCATCTGAAAGCACTGATGATCAACTCAGGTAGATAATTTAGTTACTCATCACTGGGAAGGCTCATTCCCAGAAACTTATGTCCCACATAGGAGTGGAGGAAGTTAGGATCCGGCCTCCAGGTCTTTGTCTGAATTTTAAGCAACCTGGGAGTTGGGATGGGACGGTAATCAGATCCTCTAATTCTTGGTAAACCTGAAAAACTAGATTGTTGCATTTGTAAAAACAGTGAGAGAAAGACAAAAGAAAAATCTAAGGGCACTTATATAACTTAAACTAGGTGGTAAGTTTAACTTGGCATAGGCCTGGAAAAACAAATATTAAAACAAGAGTTTGGCTGGCCAGTTAGCTCAGCTGGATGGAGCATGGTACTGTAACACCCAAGGTTAAGGGTTCAGATTCTGTACCAGCCAGCCGCCAAACAAACAAAACACCAGGAGTCTAACTTTGTAAGTAATCTTGAGGCATATGGCCTGGTTAGAATGTGAGCTAAGAGGTGAGACCCACAGTCTCACAAAAGCTTAAGACCAGATGGCTTCCCCAGAGTAAAAGTAAAAGTCCAATAGTTTCAACAATGTTGGTCATGGTGTTCTCATCAGGTCATGCTGGGAGTTTTGGGTATTGATCTGGCTGGAAGAGTGAGGTGTCTGGCTATGGGTTAGCTTTGGTTGGAGATCTTCAGTAATGGAGGAGGTCCATTCAGGTGAATTTGTCTTTTGTATCTTTTTTTTTTTTTTTTCGGTGGCTGGCTGGTGCAGGGATCCCAACTTTTGACGTTGGTGTTCTCAGCACCATACTCTCGTGAGTGAGCTAACCTGCCAGCCCAAATTAGTCTTTTTAAAATGAGAAATGTGAATCCATGAGTCAATGTCTTTACACTTAACTGCACAGGGATTGGTTAACAATATCTGACATAGTTCCTTTTAACGTGGCTAGAAGGAGTCCTTTTGTTTGATGACATCTCCAACAAAGTCTCTGCGTTGGAGACCATGGTCTTTGATGTTTTTGTGTCCTGGGAGCTTGCTGTGGAAGGCATCCTTCATTTTAATATAGATTTTTGGTAAGGAGCTTTATAAGGCCTTGGCAGTAATGAAGAATATCACCTTTTAGAAGAGCTGATTTATAAAGTCATTTATGTAGGCACATGTCTACCCATTATTGTTTTATTTATTTATTTATTGGCAGCTGGCTAGTACAGAGATCCAAAGGAACCCTTGACTCTGGTGTTATAACACCGCACTCTAACCAACTGTGCCAACCAGCCAGCCCCATAATTATTTTATTTTATTTTATTTTTTAAAAAGATGACCGGTAAGGGGATCTGAACCCATGGCCTTGGTGTTATCAGCACTGCACTCTCCCGAGTGAGCCACAGGCAGGCCCCATAAATTAACTGTTTTAAATTCCTGGTCTGGGCCGGCCTGGTGGCTCACTCGGGAGAGTGCGGTGCTGATAACACCAAGGCCCCAGGTTCGGATCCCATATAGGGATGGCCGGTTCGCTCACTGGCTGGGCGTGGTGCTGACAACACCAAGTCAAGGGTTAAGATCCCCTTACCGGTCATCTTTTAAAAAATAAATAAATAAATAAATAAATAAATTCCTGGTCTGATAATTCCAAAATCTCTGCCATATATGAGTTTGGTTCTGCTGCTTGGTTTGTGTCTTTAGACTGTGGGTTGTTGCTGTTTTTTTTGTTTGGGTTTTTTTTTTTTGCCTTTTAATGTGCCTTGTAATTTTTTGTTGAAAGCCAGACATGATGTACTGGGTAATAAAACAGGTAATAGACCTTTAGTATGAGGGTTTATGTTCATCTGATTAGGAGTTTATGGCTTGCTGTAGCTGTAGGTGTCTTAAGGTTTTAATTTCCTTTAGAGTCCTTGTTTTTGTCTCCTGCTGTCTTTGGGTTTCCCTATAAATTCCTTCTTAAATAAAGTCTGAGTCTTGCAGTTCTTTTAGATATAATCCTATTATTATACAGGAGTCCTTTTGATGTGATGGTGAGGTATGGAGGGAGGGGACTCATTCTATAATCCTGTGATTAGGTCTCAGTATTTTAGTGGGCTTGTGTCTCTGGGCCGTGACCTTCACAAGTTCTTCTCAGCCTCCTCCCCACTTAGGTGAGACAGTAAGGCTAGAGGGGCTGGAAATGGGTATTTCTCTTTTCCCACATAGGTTAGTCTATAGTAAAGTAGTTTACCTTGAGGTCAGATGGAAAACAGGATGCTCTGGGCATATTTCAAAATGCTTATTTTTCTTCTGCCCCTGCTGGAAGCATGAGTGAAATTTTCTCTAACCTTCACCATAAGAACCTGGTAAGGCTCCTAGAGGTGAAACTCACAAAAATGTGGGTGTTTCCCCAAGACTGAGCCACCTAGGAGTTTTTAACTCTCAAGCTTGTCCACACTCAGCCTCTAGCAGTTCATCAATTACAGTTTAGGTTTTCCTACCACTTTTTGGTTCCAATGCTTCCACTCTTGGTAAACTGTGATTCTCTTTGTTTGCCTTCTTTCCAGCTTCAAGGTGTTGATCAGCTTTATGGCCTCCATTCTCTGGTGAATCTTAGAAGAGTTGTTGATTTTCAGTTTGCTCTGCTTTTTTCTTGTGAGGATGAAAGCAATTACTTCCAAGCTCTTTATATATCAGAGTAGAATATAATATTTTTCATATGGGGCTGGATTGCTTGCTGATATTGTTGAGGATTTTTGCATTTACATTAATAAAAGATACTGGTCTGTAGTTTTCTTTTCTTGTAATGTCTTTGCCTAGTTTTGGTATCAGGGTAATACTAGCCTCAAAGCATGCATTTGAAAATGTTCCTATTTTTGTTTGTTTTTAAACCACCTTAACAATTTTTAAGTCTACAGCTCAGCATTATTAAGTACATTCATAATGTGGAACTATCACCACTATCCATCTCCAGAACTCTTTTCATCTTGTTAAACAAATTCCACCCTTGCTAAACAATGACTCCCCATTCTTCCCTTCCCCCACCCCTGGAAACCACCATACATTCTGTCTCTTTGATTTTGACTGCTCTAGGTACCTTATATAAGTGGAATCATATAGTATTTGTCTTTTTTTTTGTTTTTTGTTTTTTTTAAAAATGACTGGTAAGGGGATCTTAACCCTTGACTTGGTGTTGTCAGCACCACGCTCAGCCAGTGAGCGAACCGGTCATCCCTATATGGGATCTGAACCTGGGGCCTTGGTGTTATCAGCACCACACTCTCCCGAGTGAGCCACGGGCCGGCCCTAGTATTTGTCTTTTTATGACTGTCTTATTTCACTTAGCATAATGCCCTCAATGTTTATCCATGTCATAGCATATATGCCGCAATTTGTTTATCCATTTATCCATCTATGGAGAGTTGGATTGTTTCCATGTTTTGACTATCGTGAATAACGCTGCTATAATCGTGGGTGCACGCACATCTCTTTGAGACCCTGCTTTCAATTGTTCTGGCTATATACTTAGAAATGGAATTGCTGGATCATATGCTAATTCTATCTTTAATTTTTGAGGAACCACCATACTGTTTTCTACAGTGGCTGTACCATTTTACATTTCCACCAACAATGCACAAGGTTTCCAATTTCTCCACATCCTCACCAGTGCTTGTTATTTTCTGGGGGGTTTTTTTTTTTTTTTTTAAGATGACTGGTAAGGGGATCTTAACCCTTGACTTGGTGTTGTCAGCACCACGCTCAGCCAATGAGCGAACCGGTCATCCCTATATGGGATCCGAACCCGTGGCCTTGGTGTTATCAGCACCACACTCTCCTGAGTGAGCCACAGGCCGGCCCTGGGGTTTTTTTTTGACAGTAGCCATCCTAATGGATGTGAGGTGATATTTCATTGTGGTTTTGATTTGCATTTCCCTAGTGGTTAGTGATGTTGAGCATCTTTTCATGTGCTTTTTGGCCATTTGTGAAGCTTCTTTGGAGAAATGTCTATTTAAGTCCTTTGCCTGTATTTAAATTGGATCGGTTTTTTTAAAAAAGTAGTTGTTCAGGGCTGACCCTGTGGCTCACTCGGGAGAGTGCAGTGCTGGGAGCGCAGCAGCACTGGGAGCGCTGAGGCCACGGGTTCGGATCCTATATAGGGGTGGCCAGTGCGCTCACTTGGAGAGTGTGGTGCTGATAACACCAAGGCCACGGGTTCGGATCCCTATATAGGGATGGCTGGTTAGCTCACTTGGAAGAGCGTGGTGCTGACAACACCAAGTCAAGGGTTAAGATCCCCTTATCGGTCATCTTTTAGAAAAAAATAATAATAATAAAAAAAATAAAAATAAAAAAATTGTTGTTCTTGAGTGTTAGGAGTTCTTTATGTATTCTGGATATTAATCCTTATCAGATACATGATTTGCAAATATTTTCTCCCTTTCTGGGGGTTTCCTTTTCACTGTCTTGATAGTATATTTTGAGGCACAAAGGCCTTTAATTTTAATGAAGTCCAATATGTCTATTTTTATTGTTGCCTATGCCTTTGATGTCATAGCCAAGAAGTCATTGCCAGATCCAAAGCTGTGAAGCTTTCCCCTGTGATTTCCTCTAAGAGTTTTAATTGTTTAGCTACTACTTTTAGGTCTTTAATATATTTTGAATTAATTTTTTTTTTTTTTTTTAAAGATGACCGGTAAGGGGATCTTAACCCTTGACTTGGTGTTGTCAGCACCACGCTCAGCCAGTGAGCGAACCGGCCATCCCTATATGGGATCCGAACCCGGGGCCTTGGTGTTATCAGCACCGCACTCTCCCAAGTGAGCCACCGGGCCGGCCCTTGAATTAATTTTTGAACATGGTTTAAGAGTCCAACTTCATTCTTTTTTGTGTGAATATCCAGTTGTCCCACTGACATTTGTTGAGAAAACAATTCTTTCCTCATTGATCCCCTTACCGGTCAAAAAAGAATTAATTTCTAGGCTGGCCAGTTGGCTTGGTTGGTTAGAGCACAGCCTTGTAACAGCAAGATTAAGAGTTCAGATCTCTGTTCCCACCAGCTGCCAAAATAATAATAATAATATTAATAATAATAATTTTCCATATATATGTGATGGATTATTTCTGGAATCTCTATTCTATTCCATTGGTCTATATGTTTGTTCTTATGCCAGCACCACACTGTTCTGTTGTTGGTGGTGATTTTTTGGTGGCTGGCCACTATGGGAATCTGAACCCTTGACCTTGGTGTTATAATAGCTCACTCTAACTAACTGAACTAACTGGCCAGTCCCCCACTACACTGTTTTGATTGCTGAAGTTAAGTTGTGAAATCAGAAAGTGTGAATACTCCAACTTTTTTTTCTTTTCTTTTTTTTTTTTAAAAGATGACCGGTAAGGGGATCTTAACCCTTGACTTGGTGTTGTCAGCACCACGCTCACCCAGTGAGCCAACCGGCCATCCCTATGTGGGATCCGAACCCTTGGCCTTGGTGTTATCAGCACCGCACTCTCCCGAGTGAGCCACAGGGCCGGCCCCTTTTTTTTCTTTTTTAAGATTGTTTTTGCTATTTGGGATTCCTTGAGATTCCATATGAATTTTAGGGTGGGTTTTTCTGTTTCTGCAAAACATTGTTGGGATATTGATAGGGATTACAATAAATCTGTAGATCACTTTGGGTAATATTGACATATTGACAATGTTATCCCTGAATACAGATGTCTTTTCACTTATTTATGTCTTCTTCCATTTCTTTCAGCTTTTTTTTGTAGTTTTCTGTATACAAGTCTTTTCCTTCCTTGATTTAGTTCATTCCTAAGTATTTTACTTTTTTTTTTTTTTTTTTTTTAAAGATGGCTGGTAAGGGGATCTCAACCCTTGGCTTGGTGTTGTCAGCACCACGCTCACCCAGTGAGCAAACCGGCCATCCCTATATGGGATCCGAACCCGTGGCCTTGGTGTTATCAGCACTGCACTCTCCCAAGTGAGCCATGGGCCGGCCCCCAGCCCACTATTTTTGATGCTATTATAAATAAAATTGTTCTCAATTTCCTTTTTGGATTATTCATTGTTAGTGTACAGAAATGCAACTGATTTTTGTGTGTTGACTTTGTATCCTGCTACTTTGCTGAATTGGTTTATTAGGTCTAATATTTGTGTGTGTGTGTAATCTTTAGTGTTTTCTCCAGTTAGAACTGCCATCTTCCAGTGATTTGCTGAAATGACTAAAACAAAGGGTAAGAGGGGAGGCACCCCCTATATGTTCTCTAGACCTTTTAGAAAACATGGTGGTGTTCTTTTGGCCACAAACAAGGTACTTCAAAAGTTCATGGAAAGGGCCGGCCCCGTGGCTCACTCAGAAGAGTGCGGCACTGGTAGCGCCAGAGGCCAGGGGTTGGGATCCTATGTAGGGATGGCCGGTGCGCTCACTGGCTGAGCGTGGTGTGGATGACACCAAGCCGAGGGTTGTGATCCCCTTACCGGTCAAAAAAAAAAAAAGGTTCATGGTAAAATAGAATTAAAGGATAATACAAATATTTCCAATGACGTTTTGAAGTACCCTTGTATATGTGAATCAACAAGAATGGTGATATTGTAGATACCAATGGAATGGGGACTACTCAAAAAGAAATGCCCTGTTAGTTACCATGTACAAATGCTAGTTATATGATACAAATGTTAGTTACCATGACAAAACTGAAGGCACTACAATGCATGCTATTGGCATTGCTTTAAACTAACAAAGGGCAAGGTTCTTGCCAAGGCAATTAATGTACATATCGAGCATATTAAGTACTCTAAGAGCCAAAATAGCTTCCTGAAACTCGTAAAGGAAAATGATCAGAAAAAGAAGAAAGCCAAGAGGAAGGTTTATTTGGGTTCAGTTGAAGCACCAGCTCGCTCCACCTAGAGAAACACACCTCATGAGAACCAGTGGAAAGGATCCTGGGCTGCTGGAACCTATTTCCTGTGAATTCATAGCATAATAGGTGTAAAAAGAAAGACTTCTGATTGTCAAAAAAAAAAAAAAAAATCATACCACCTGCCAACAGAGATAATTTTACTTCTTCCTTTTTCCTCTTTTTTCCTTTTACGTGCTAGAACTTCTTTTTCTGGCTAGAACTTTTGGTGCTATATTGAATAGAAGTGGTATAAGTAGGCATCCTTACCTTGTTCCTGATCTTAGAAGAAAAACTTTTCGTCTTTTATCATTGAGTATGATGGGGTTTTTTTGTTTTATTTTTGTCCTATGAGACCGGCTGCACCGCGCTCAGCCAGTGAGCGCTGTGAGCGCACGGGTCATCCCCATGTAGGATCCGAACCCACAGCGCCGCACTCTCCCGAGTGCGCCATGGGCTCCGCCCTGAGTATGATGCTTGATGTGGGTTATTGACATACGTGTACGGATTTTATTATGTTGAGGTAGTTTCCATTTATTCTGCTTGTTGAGTGTTTTTAATTATGAAAAGAATTTTGTCAAATACTTTTTCTGCATCCATTGGATTTTTTCCTTCATTCTGTTAATATGGTGTATTTCATTGATCAGTTTTCAGTTATTGAATCATCCTTCATTCCAAGAGTAAGTCCCACTTGGTCATGGTTTATAACCCTTTTTATATGCTGCTGAATTTGGTCTTCTAGTGTACTGTTGAGAATTTTTGCATCAGTGTTCACAAGGGATATTGTTGCTTTGCGTTGCTTCGCCCCGCATGGATTTGCCACCCCACTTCCCCTGGGTGACGGAGATGCAAAGGATTACTCAAAGCCCATCTCTTCTGAGCAGTGAGAGGCCCCGAAGTGGTTAATCTCCCACAGGAACCCTCAAGCAAGAGGCAACCCTTCCTTGGGAAATTAACGCTGGATTGGGGTTCTCTTCCTGCATTTATTTTCCAGACCAGTAAGTTACAGGAAGATAACAAAGGTGGGGTTATAGTTTAACAGTATAGGCTGGTAACTTTCAGTGAAACAAGCCAGTTGACACTCCAGTAAGGCAATTAAATGGTCTTATCAACAACAGTTCTCCAGTAAGGCAATTAAATGGTCTTATCAACAACAGTTTGATCTTAGCAAACATTCCTTCTTACAGCAATTTCTCAGTATCTTTACATAACGATCAGTAACTAGTCTAGTCTGTCTTTGAGCCAGCAGCCTGCTGTGCCACAATCCTTATCTTGCAACAGAGACTTACAGCCTGAGGGAAATTTCCTGTCCTTGCAGGTCAATATTTGAAACTGCAAGGCTTTTGAAAACCAGGCCCTGTGAAGTACACATGCTTTTTAGTATATTCCACAGGATATTAGTTTGTATTGTTTTTTTTGTTTGTTTGTTTGTTTTCTTGTAGTTTCTTTGGCTTTGACATCAGGGCAATGCTGGCCTCATACAATCAGGTAGAAAGTGATCCCTCCTCTTCAATTTTTTTAGAAAATTTTGAAGATTGGTGCTCGTTCTTCTCTAAATGTTTGGTAGAATATACCAGTGAAGCCATCAGGTCTGGAGCTTTTTTTTGTTGTTGGAAGATTTTAAGTTACTAATTCAACCTACTAATTATAGGTCTATTAAGATTTTTTATTTCTTCATGATTCAGTCTTGGTACATTTTGTGTTTCTAGGAATTTGTCCATTTCATCTAGGTTACCCAATTTGTTGCCATGCAATTGTTCATACTGCTCTAATATAACCTCTTTTATTTCTTTTTTTCTTTTCCTTTTTTTTTTTTTTTTGTCTTTTTCGTGACCGGTAAGGGGATCGCAACCCTTGGTGTGGTGTTGCCCAAACCTTGCTAAGCCAGTGAGCGCACCGGCCATTCCTATATAGGATCCGAACCCGCGGCGGGAGCAACACTGCACTCCCAGCGCTGCACCCTCCCGAGTGCGCCACGGGGCCGGCCCAAATCTCTTTTATTTCTGCAGAACCAAGAGTAATGTCTCCATTTTCATTTCTGGTTTTAATAATTTGAGTCTTCTCTTTTTTCTTAGTCCATTTAGCTAAAGGTTTGTCGATTTTGTCGATCTTTTCACGAAACCAACTTTTGGTTTTGTTGATTTTCTCAATTGTTTTTCTATTCTTTATTTCATCTATCTTTGCCCTAATCTCTTTTTTTCGTGACTGGCTGGTATGGAAATCCAAAGAACCCTTGGCCTTACTGTTGATCAGCACCACACTCTACCTTGTGAGCTAACTGGTCATCACCACCCCAATCGTCACTATTTCTTTCTGCTAACTTCGGGTTTATTCTGTTCTTTTTCTAGTGCCTTAAGTTGTAAAGTTAGGTTGTTAATTTAAGATTTTTTTTTTTTAAAGATGACTGGTAAGGGGATCTCAACCCTTGGCTTGGTGTTGTCAACACCACGCTCAGCTAGTGAGCCAACCGGCCATCCCTATATAGGATTCAAACCCATGGCCTTGGTGTTATCAGCACCGCACTCTCCCGAGTGAGCCACGGGCCGGCCCAATTTAAGATTTTTTTTAATGTAAATGTTTATAGCTGTCAATTTCCTCCTTAGCAGTGCTTTCACTGTGTCCCAGTTTTGGTATGTTACGTTTTCATCTGAATTAGTCTCTAAGTATTTTCTTTTTTTTTTTTTTCGTTAAATTTTTATTTTGTCAATATACAATCTCTAAGTATTTTCTAATTTCCCTTGTGATCTCTTCTTAAACCCATGGGTTAAGAGTGTGTTGATTGGGCCGGCCCGGTGGCGCACTGGAGGGTGTGCCGCTTGGGAGTGTGGTGGCGCTCCTGCTGAGGGTTCGGATCCCATGTGGAGACCGGTTCCCGCTCACTGGCTGAGCGTGGTGCGGGCACAACGCCGAGGGTTGCGATCCCGTTGCCGGTCCCCGGTACGGGCGTGACACCGAGGGTTGCGATCCTGTTACCGGTCAGTAAAAAAGACAAAAAGGAAAAAAAAAAAAGAGTGTGTTGATTAACTTTCACAATTTTGTGAATTTTCCAGTTTTCCTTCTGTTATTGATTTCTAACTTAACCCTGTTGTAGTCAGAGAAGATACTTTGTATGATAGTTATATTTTTAAAAATCTACTGAGTCTTAATTTGTGACCTAAAATAGTTTAGTCTGGAAAATATCCCATGTGCACTGGAGAAGAATGTATATTCTGTCTGTTAGATCTAGTTGGTTTATTGTGTTGTTCAAATCTTCTATTTCCTTATTTGCTGTCTGCCTGATTCTTCTATTCATTATTGAGAGGATATTAAAGACTCCAACTATTATTTGTAGAACTGCCTATTTCTCCCTTCAATTCTGTTAATTTTTGCTTCATATGTTTTAATGGTCTACTATTAGGTATGTAAATGTTTTGTTATATCTTGTTGTTGTACTGACAAATATTAATGTTTAATGTCCTTGTCTCTTCTAATTTTTCTTCATTTAAAGTCTATTTTTATATATACATATATATTTTAATTCAATTTTATTTATTACCGTGGGGTACAGTGTTGTTTCAATACATGCATATCCTGCACAATGACTCACTTAGGGTAGATAGCATAATTTTGTTCCCATTAGTTCACTCCTAATCTTCCATCCACCCCCACCCCTCCTAGCCTCTGGTAACCTTTATTCTCTTTATACTCTATTTTAAAATTTATTTTTAATATACTTTATATATTATTTATTTATTATCCTCTTATTTTTATTTATTTATTTATTTATTTATTTATTTTTTTTTTTTTTTTTTTCTTTTTGTCTTTTTTCGTGACCGGCAACGGATCGCAACCCTCAGTGTCGCGCCCATACCGGACCGGAACCGGCAACGGGATCGCAACCCTCAGTGTCGCGCCCGCACCTCACTCAGCCAGTGAGCGGTAACCGGTCTGTACGTGGGATCCGAACCCTCGGCGGGAGCGCCGCTGCACTTCCCAAGCAGTGCACTGTAGCAGTGCACCACCGGGCTGGCCCTTTATTTATTTTTTTAACTTTTTTATTTTTTATTTTTTTTTCTTCTCATTCTCTAATATAGACTCAAAATACTTTTTTTTTTCCTAAGGAAACATTTTGTTTGAAATTCAGCTTGAACTGGCAGCTAAAAAGTACAAATTCAAACATGGAAGACAAAGTTTGTTTTCTACTGGACATTGGCAAAATTAAGAGAAATCTCATCAGTTAGAATAAGGTACAACCGGGGCCAGCCTGTGGCTCACTCGGGAGAGTGCGGTGCTGATAACACCAAGGCCACGGGTTCGGATCCTGTATAGGGATGGCCGGTTTGCTCACTGGGTGAGTGTGGTGTTGACAACACCAAGACAAGGGTTGAGATCCCCTTACCGGTCATCTTTAAAAAAAAAAAAAAAAAAAAAATCTAAGCAGAAATTTGGTGAAGGACATGAGCAGAAAAGTCACACACCCCCAAAGAAACATGCATGGTTAATTAGTACATTCTAGGATCCAGTTGTGGGTGGGGGTAGGGCTCTGTTGCTGGCCTGGATGTGTGGCAGGGGCAGGGCTAAGGTCCACAGCACCTGTCTCAGGACCTGGAGCCAGCATCAGGCAGGCTCTGATGCTGGCCTAGACTTGCACTTCTCTAATGATTAGTGATCTTGAGCATCTTTTCATGTGTGTTTATTGACTAGTAGTAGAGCTTCTTTGGAGAAATATCAAGTCCTTTGTACATTTCTTAACTGGGTTGGTTTCTTTACTGCTGAGTTCTCTATATATTCTGGATATTAATCCCTTAGACATATTTTATCAAGTTTTCTTCCCACTCTGCCAGTTGCCTTTTTGCTTTGATAATGTCCTTTGATGCATGCACAACTGATTTTTTGTGTGATCTTGTACTCTGTAGCTTTGCCGAACTTGTTTCTTAGCTCTAGTAGCTTTCTTATGAATTCTTTGGGATTTTCTATACTGCGAATAGTTTACTTCCTCCTTTCTTATTTGGATTCCTTTTATTTCTTTTTCTTAACTCATTACTCTGGCTCAAACTTCCAGAACAATGTTAAATAGTAATGGTGAAAGCAGGCATCTGTCTTGTTCTTGACTTTAGGGTCCTTCACCATTGAGTTTGATGTTACCTGTTTATTATAAATGTCTTCCTTCATATTAAGAACACTTCCTTCTATTTCTAGTTTTCTTGTGTTTTTATCACAAAAGGGCATTGAATTTTGTCAAATGCCTTTTTTTTTTTTTTTTTTTTTGCATCAATTGAACTAATCATGTGTTTCCTCTCTCTGTTCTATTAGTGTGGTCTGTCTACACTGATTTCCTCATGTTGACCATTCTTGCATTCCAGGGATAAATCCTATGGGGTCATGGTATACAATCTTTTTTTTTTTTAAATAGATGACTGGTAAGGGGATCTTAACCCTTGACAACCTGTGGTGTTGTCAGCACCATGCTCTTCCCAAGTGAGCTAATCAGCCATCCCTATATAGGGATCCAAACCCATGGCCTTGGTGTTATCAGCAACACACTCTTCTGAGTGAGCCATGGGCCGGCCCATCATTTTAACATGCTGTTAGATTTAGTTTGCTAAGCATTTTGTCAATGATTTAAGAACTTCTATCCTTCCATTCATTTCAAGTGTGATTGTATTTATTTTATGGAGTGTTGTTATAATAGCTACGTTATAGGCTTTGATATAGGTTCATATCTGTCAATAGATTTTCCCTTAAGAACTGGTCACATGGAGAGTAGTTACGGATTGCATCCTGGACATTTTGAATATTATGTTGTCTCTAGATTCTGTTAGAATCCCCTGATGAATATTTCTTTCAGCAGGCAATTAACTTTTAGCCAGAAAGACAGGTTCTTTAGAAAGTTTAGCTGCCTGTGCCAGCACAAATTAAAGCCCTGTGATGACAGCCCACCCTCAGGCCAGCCCAGGAAGAAAAAAATAAACTGGTGATTACCCCACTTCAAACCAGTGTCCCCTTTCCTGGTTCCTCTGCCTAGAGTTTTAGTTACTAGAGCCACCTGCTGTAGCCTTGCAACTATTCCCTGCCCTCAGGGGAAAGCTGGGGGCAGGGGAAGGAAAAAGAATCTTCTACCATGTTCTCCAACTCACAGGATCCTTTTTCCTATGGCCACATCCAAGATGGGTTTTCTTTTGGGTTTTTTGCAGCCCAACCTCAGACGTAAACACCACGAAAAAGGAAAAATACCAGGAAAAGCACTCCTGTATGGGTTGCTTCTTCAAGTTTTGACTCTCCTCCCCAACCTGTTCATCAGGACCACACTCTAACCAAGTGTATGCCAGCCCCCAATCTATCTGCTTTTATTTCTCAGTTCTCAGGTAGCTTTTTGTAATTTTTCTAATTTTTAGTTATAACCAGTGGGAAAGATAGGCTGTAGTGGGCTTAAATCTTGGTGAGCACCACAAGCTGGGAAGTAACTTTTGAGAACTCATGAAGCTGTGATTATTTTCACAAAAGCGATGCTGCTGTCTTCTAAATTTGCTCAAACTGATGTTGGGAAGTTACATTTGCGAATCTATGAATTTGAGCCTGTTTTCACAAAAAACAGCTGTATCTCAGCTACCTTTGCTCGAATTCATGGTGGGAAGTTAGTTTTGCAAATTGATGAATCTGAGCTTTATTTTCACAATTTGTCTGAACATTTTTATGACAATCTTTTATTGGTGGCAGCTGGCTGGATCCAAACCCTTGACCTTATTATTTCTTTAAATATTATCTTAGCCCCAGTCTCTCTATTCTTATAATAAAATTGTGATTAGATTTCTGTTAGACCTCTTTACTGTTTTCTATTTCTCCTAACCTCTCTTTCATATTTACAATTTTTAAAAATCCCTGTACTGCTTTCTGAATAATTTTTTCACCATAGCTTCCAGTCTTCTAATTCTTTCTTCTATTGTATCTAACATATTATCTCTTGAGAATTGTTTCCTGTACTAGTTATTTTTATTGTGACTTTAATTTTCTTTGGAAAATTAATCGTAAGTATTTATCCTATTACAGGGGTGCATTCCATCAAAAAGGATTTGTGTTTGCTATGATAAAGTTCCTAGGCATTACTAATCCTAACCACTTTAAACTACATTCACAACTTGAAGGTTTTTAGATCACATAGGTGTTAGGAATTTAGGCTGTAAATCTGCCTAATGACCTTTTCATAGCTGTAATACCTCCAAGACAGGCAATTATCCGCCCTCCTCATCCCCCTCCCTTTTCTCAATATTAAGGCAAATATTCTTGTAGTCCTCTGGGGCAGGACTGGTTGAGTCTCCTTCTGGCTCTGGCTTTGTATAGGAAGAATCTCCCTTTGGAGATTCTTAGACTTTGACTTTCAAACCCTAGACTTTGACTTCTGAACTTTGAGTCCTGGAAGGGCAACAAAACAGATAAATTCACCTGATTTGGAAATGGCCCTCTTACAGTAGCAACTTCAGTGTGCTGCTTTTCTTATTTTGAGAATTCTTTTTTTTTTTTTTTTTTTTTTTTGTCTTTTTTCCATGTCCGGCAACGGATCGCAACCCTCAGTGTTGCCCCCGTACAGGACCGGGGACCGGCAACGGGATTGCAACCCTCGGTGTTGCTCCCGCACCTCGCTCAGCCAGTGAGCGGAAACCGGTCTGTATGTGGGATCCGAACCCTCGGGCGGGAGCGCCGCCGCGCTTCCCAAGCGGCGCACTATCCAGTGCGCCACCGGGCCGGCTGTATTTTGAGAATTCTTGAAACTGGTATCATTTTCTCAAAAGGCTGCTGTTTCAGCTAGATTTCTACAAACTCATCTTGAGAAAGTTAATTTTAAGAACTCTTGAATTTGAGGTCATTTGCACAGTAATTATTGGGTTTCAGCTACAATTGCTTAAACTCCTGCTGGGAGGTTACTTTTCAGAGATCATTTTCAAAGCACTATTCTTTTTTCAACTAAATTTGCTTAAACTCAGACACTTTTAAGAATGTGCATCTGAGCTTGTTTTTACAAAAACTGCTGCATCTCTTCTAAGATGTGCTCAAATTCACAGTTTGAAGTTTTTTTGAAAAAAAATGTGTGAATCTGAATTTTGTTTACAAAAACTGTTACTTTCTCAGAACATGCTGATGTTTCATGAGAAAAACTTCTGTATGTAAACTTTTCACAAAAACGAAGGGTGTGAATTGGGAGAGGCCATCTCTTTTGCTTCCTCCCAAAAGACCACAGCTGAGGCAAAATCTTCTTGTACAATGTGTTCTAGGCCTGTCAGTATTGCCATGTTATACAATTTCAGGGGATACCTACCACTTGTAATTAGGGCAGCGTTCAGCAAATTATGGCCTATGGGCCAAATCTAAACTGTGAATTGTTTTTGTACAATCAGTTAGCCAAGAATGAATTTTACACTTTTAAAGAGTTTTTAGAAAGAAAAGAAATATGTGACAGTCCATATGTGGCCTACAAAGCTTAATATTTACCATCTAGCCCCGGACAGAAAAGGCTTTGAAGACACTATGCAAAGGTCACTATTTGTAGACTGGAAAATGAAAGGCACCCCCCTGGAATTGGGCAACGCAATGGCTCTGCCTTCTGCCAAGGAATGCTAAACTGGCCAAATTTGGTACAAGGCAGCCTAGCAGAGATATACAAGCTCTTTCGCCTTTCCATCACCTCTTCTCCCTGGTTCCACTACCTCTCGGACCACTCCACCCTCAGGCTTCCCCTCTACCAACCACCCACATATTGAGAATTCAGTCCTCAGCCCTCACCTCCTCTATGCTGCCCACTTCAGAAATTTAAGTAGCACTAAGGTCGGCCCGTGGCTCACTTGGGAGAGTGGGGTGCTGATGACACCAAGGCCACGGGTTTGGATCCCTATATAGGGATGGCTGGTTAGCTCAGTGGGTGAGCGTGGTGCTGCCAACACCAAGTCAAGGGTTAAGATCCCCTTACTGGTCATCTTTAAAAAAAAAAGAAAGAAAGAAATATAAGTAGCACTAAGTATAATGTTCAGAGCCAGAATCACAGCCAGGATGCCTTGGTGAGCGTCTAACTCCCTTACTTCATAGTTGTGTGATCTCAGGCAAATCACTTAAGCTCATTGGGCCTCAGTTTCTCGATCTATAAAATAGAAATGATAGGGTTACTCTAAAGAAAATTAAATGGGGGCCGGCCCGTGGCTCACTCGGTAGAGTGTGGTGCTGATAACACCAAGGCCTGGGGTTCGGATCCCATATAGAGATGGCCGGTTTGCTCACTGGCTGAGCGTGGTGCTGACAACACCAAGTCAAGAGTTAAGATCCCCTTACCGGTCATCTTTTTTTTTTTAAAAAAAAAAAGAAAATTAAATGGGATATGGCATGTAAAGCATGTAAATAGTCAATAATGCTGGCTCTGATGTTAACCACTTCCATATTTTGAACAACCATTTGTAAGTCAGTCACTTTAAAATCTTAATCTCTGTGCTTTCCCTTCTGTGGGAAGACTAATTGTGCCCCTCCCTCTGCTTCTTTCTTTTAGTAATGACATGCCCCAAGTTTAAATGAACACAGTTATCTACCTACAGGGCTTTTAGTCTCCCCTCCAGGATGGTAAGAATATGAAGACTATGTTCTGGCCAATGGGATCAGTGTAGTTTCCTGCCCCTCTGCTTCCTCTCCCTCTTCCCCTTCCTGTGGGCTTGAATAAGGCGGGCTGGTTATCAGATGACAACAATAAAGGGGACGGTGGAGCCACACTTGACAGCAGGGCCTGGGATCCCCAGATGATCTTGTGAAACAGTTGTTATCTAAACACAAGCCTGGACCACTCACCTACCTCTGAACTGTCACATGAGAAATAAACTACTTTGTTTAAATCACTGTTTTTGAGTCTCTGTTATAGCAGCTCAGCCTATAGTCTAACACGTCCCAAACTCTTATCTCCAACTGCCTTGCCTGTCCGAAAGGCACAGATGCCTCAAACTCAACACTTGTATTGACAAACCTCATCAGCCCATCCTGTCTACATGCTGTTCTTATATTTCTGAACAGAAAGAATGTTCCAACTATTTCTTTCTTTTTTTTTTTTTTTTGTCTTTTTCGTGACCGGTAAGGGGATTGCAACCCTTGGTGTGGTGTCGCCCGCACCGAGCGCACCGGCCATTCCTATATAGGATACGAACCCGTGGCGGGAGCGTCGCTGCGCTCCCAGAGCCGCACTCTCCTGAGTGCGCCACGGGGCTGGCCCCCAATTATTTCTTGATAACAGCCCTATTATCTGTTTATCCTCCAGAGAGAAGAATGTTCTTCTTGGTTCCTTCCACTCCAAGATCTAACTGGTGATAGAAGCCCCATAGCTTGTTATGTAAGTACCTCTTCAATTCCTCTCCACCCATCCACATTCTAACTCCCCTGGCTTTAGATACTTTTTGCTTTCTATTTTGACTCCCTGCCTCCAATTTCATACTCTACCATGCTCCTTCATTATCCTTCTCAAAACTGGATCCATTCATGTTATTTTGTATACAAAAGTCCAAAGCATTTAACGCCTTCCTGAGATGGCCCCAGCTGAAGTCTCTAGTCTGTCTCCTGCACATACCCCACACACACTTTACACCAAGCACACTACTCCTTTACTCCTCTAATCCTATGCACTTGCTTTTTTTTCCTTTGCCTACATCAATGCTTCTCAAATATGGTAAAGGATATATATATATATATATATATATATATATATATATTTTTTTTTTAAAAAGATGACCGGTAAGGGGATCTCAACCCTTGGCTTGGTGTTGTCAGCACCACGCTCAGCCAGTGAGCAAACCGGCCATCCCTATATAGGATCCGAACCCGTGGCCTTGGTGTTATCAGCACCGCACTCTACCGAGTGAGCCACCGGCCGGCCCAGGATATATATTTTTAAAATTTACAATCTACTGCAGGCCGATACATTTGTAAAATTTAATAAACACAAATTATACAAATTACTAGAAAAACAATCACATGCTTAAATGTCACAGCAATGGCAAAGTTTCTCATGCTTACAGTTCATTGTGGTAACTGTCTTGTCGTGGACAGGTCAGAGAATCCACGCTGGTCCACGGACCACACTCCACACTGGTCTAGACTAAAACTCCCTTCTCCCTACCTGGTGAGCCACCACCCACCCAACCCTCAAGGTCCAACTATCACTACTGCCTCCCTTATGCCTTCCCTGACATTGCGGCCCACAGTCACATCCCGTTCAGTGTACTTACCACCCTTTTTCACACCTCTGTTGTAACTTAACACGTTATTACATTTTTCTGTTAAATGTCAAAGAGCAACAAGCTCTTTGAAGTTAGGGATGTGTCCGATTCATCTCTGCCTTTCGAGCCTTGTGACTGTCATGAGGTAGAAGGGCAGAAATATAACTGGCAAATGAATGGGTCCAAGACACTTCTGTGGCGACATGCAGACAATTAGGGACTATAACAACTCTAAATAGACCTTTAATGACTACGGTGTGGTTTAGGACTTAAAGGTTGAATGGTCTAGGCCACGGGGACAGAAGTGGAGAGCTCAGTAGGCTGTCTGAGACTGCTGCTGGCGGTAGCCACCCCGGCGCATGTAGCCTTCGTTTTTGCGGTAGCCGTCCTTCTGGTCTGCAGGAGAGAGACAGGAAAGAAAGGAAGGAGGTGAGTGCCAGGGGAGAGGCAGCAAGGGGCCAGGACCCTGGGAAAGTAGAGGAGATAGAACCACTCACCTCGGAAGTAGCCACCATAGGTGCCCTGCTTGTGGTCAAACACCCGCTCGTTATTCTCCACCAGGCTGCCCAGCTTCTCGGCCAGCTGCAGAGCCAGGTTCTGCTGGGCAGTGGGCTCAGTGCGGTGCATCACCACTGTCTGTGTTGGTTGGTCCAGGGAGGCCTGACAGGAGGAGGCAGAGGAAGGGGCATGACACAGATTGGACCCCCCATCCTAATCTCTCCATGACTCCCCTGCCCATTGACCACCCCTGGCCCTCACCATCAACTCCTCATTAATGATCATCTTGCTGATGATAGAGTGCACAGTGGGCAGATCCAGCTCAAACATGTCAGATAGTGTCTCCATGCTGGGAAGAAGGCAGAGAACGGGGGCGGTTAGAGCCCCTGACTGCCAAGTTGGGCCCCTCTGCATCCCCAGGCCCAATCTACCTGATGGAGTCATAGACACTGCTATAGGTGAAGAGGTAGGTCCTCAGAGACTCTTCCTGGATCTTCCTGGCGAGAGAGGGGAGAAAAGGAGAAAAGAGGGAGGTACTCAGGGAAGGAGACCAACCAGTCTTTTTTTCCCCCACCCACCATGGCCTCCCTCTCTGCTCACCTAACCAGCATGCTGCGAACTTTGTCAGCCTCCGGGAAGAGGTCCCACACTTTCCCATTCATCTTCTCATTGATGATAAAACTGTGGCAGGTCTTCCAGTCACCCATCTTCATGGCCTTAGAGGCAGCGACCACATGTTCCCTCATTGATTCAGGAGGACCTGAAAGATCGGGAATGAGGCAAGGCCTAGGGAAACCTGGGACCAGGGGTAACTGTGCCCATTAGCACTGTTCAAGGAGGAACAGAGGCCAGAAGAGCAAACAACCAGACTAGAGACTCTCGCAGCCTAATATTAAGTCACTTAATACCTGAATAAATTTATTTAGGTTTGGACTAAATCAGTCCATACATGTGCTTCAGGCAATTGGCGAACCCTTGAAAATGTTGACAAACTGTTGTGTGCCCAGGCTTTCATCAGGTTCTCATAGGTTCTTGGACCTAAAAAAAAAAAGTCTAACATCTCAACTGGAATGGTATTTACTAAATTTCACTCATTCTTATATCACCTTCATGATCTTTGCCATATCCACACATCAGTTAGACTGCTATCAGCTTATTATTCTTCAAAGTGGCTCACTTCTTCTCCTTTAAAAATTTAGCTTCGGTCTAAATTATCCTTGCGAAATCATAGGTTTGATGTGCTGATTATGGACGTAGGCCCCCAAATACCATCACAGAGACAAACTGGAAGCTAAGACGTGGCAAACAAGAGTAACTGGAATTCAGGGTAGACAGAGTGCAAAAGTTCTGAGACTAGATATGGGTGGCAGATGTAGAGAAACATGAACATGGCCGACCCTAGAACAGGCACAGCAAGCTCAAATGAGTGCATAGATCAAGCGCAGGTAGAAATGTGTGAACAGGGCTAAGTGTAAGGAAAAGTGCACAATCCTTTTGGATTAGCCTCCCTTTTAACACTTTTTTTTTTTTTTTTGTCTTTTTTTTGTCTTTTTTCGTGACCGGCAACGGATCGCAACCCTCAGTGTTGCACCCGTACCGGACCGGGACCAGCAACGGGATCGCAACCCTCGGTGTTGCCCCCGCTCCTCGCTCAGCCAGTGAGCGGCCGGTCCGCATGTGGGATCCGAACCCTCGGCGGGAGCGCTGCCGCACTTCCCAAGCGGCGCACTGTAGCAGTGCGCCACCGGGCCGGCCCGCTTTTAACACTTTTGAAAGAGGCAAAGTTAAGGCTCAAAGAATATTTCTCTACAAACAATTCAGTGCAAGGCTGAATAGAAATGGGCATTTGGCCCCATTGCAGGGAGTAACCAAGAGAGGCAAAGACTGGTGAACAGAGAGCCTTTCCCCACAGCTGCTACTTCAGCTCTAGCCAAGGCTAGCTCTGTGGGAAGGCAGGCCCGGGTTTGCCAGATCCACCAAAACTCTAAGTCGTGGAAATTCAGATTTTCATCAGAAATTGTCCCACAAAATAAAACATCACTATGTAAGCCAAACACAATTTGTCTAAGGGGTACCTGCACTTTAACATAACCATAAACACAAGCAGTGGAGGACAAATCTGTAAGGGGATGTGGCTGTGTACAGTAAGATTGTCAAGTTCTTCTATGCACCAGCCTCACTGGACAGGCACAATTCAAATACCTGAATCACAATTTACTCAACTCCTGCATGATCAGGCCTTCCAAAAGCAATCAAAGGAACCACTGTCAGGTTCTTGAATGATAAGGTTCTATTATAACTGGTTTGGCTTGACTATAATATGAATGAAGAGGAGAAACAGGAAAAAAAAGGTTAGAGGCACATATTAGCTGTGTTAAAGTTGGGCAAGTCACTTAACTTCTCTGTGCCTCAGTTTCTTCATTAGGAAAAAGGAGGTAAGTAATAATTGTACTTACATCACAGGATTATTTTTAATGTAGATTAAATGAACTATTATTTGTAAAACATTTAGAACAGTGCCAGAGAAGGTGTCATTAAATCAAATGGAATTACCTGGTGGGAGAGATATTACTTTTAACTTCTCTTAATCCTTAATCTTAATTAGCCTAAATTAAGGAGAGAAGGATATTTGCTGCACTACAGAGCCCCACACTCACCCAGCAAGGGCTGTCGCTCGCCCACCCGCAGCTGGTGGTGGAACTGCTTGCTGATCATGCGCCGGCGGGCATCACTCTCATGGGCAGCCATGTAGGGGATCTCCAGGAGCATGGCAGACACTAGATAGACACACTCCAGCAGCTCCAGGTTGATGTGCAGGTGGAAGGGTACCTGCCGGCGCCGCTCCACCTTCTCCTGCTCCTGGTTGCGCTCCTGCAGGCTGCGGAGCAGCAGACCCTGGCCCAGAAGCTCCTTGGCCCGGCCACTCGACTGGATGTCCAGCAGTGCGTTGTGTGCATCCTTGGTCAGGCCTTGGCGGAAGGCACAGATGCCCAGCTGCACCATGGTGCGGTTGTACAGGATCTGGGGGCAAAGGGTAACGCACTCAGAGGTGATGGCCACAAGGCAAGTCACTCACTTATTCAACAAATATATGTGGAGCACCTACTATGTGCTGAGCATTAGTCTATGGGCTGGGGACACAGAACGAATGAGACAAGTCCCTTCCCTCCGTGGAGCTTATGTTCTGGGGTGGGTGTATGGAGGACAAAATAACCTCACTTTGCACATGGTGATTCATGCTAAGGAGAAAAATAGGGCAGGAAAGGAAGTTAGGAAGGGAGTTCGCGTGGTGGTGGTGGCTCACCCATAATTTTATATAACTAGGGAAGGCCTCATTTTGAAGGGAATGTTTAAATAAAGACCTAAAAAAGAAGAGGGAGAAAGTCACACAGGTATCTGAGGAAAGAGCACTCTAGAAAAAAGGAAAAGTGAATGCAAGTGTTCTGTGGAGGAACTGTGCCAGGTATATTGGAAGAATAAGGGAGGGCAATGTGGTTGGGCTGGTAAAAGAGGTCATCATGGACTGGGGGATAGGCAAGTGTAAGCCATGTTAAGGATTCTAAGATGGGAAACCATGGGAAGATTTTGAGCAAGTAGGTATTATAGCCTGACTTAATTTAACAGGGTGACTCCGGCTGATGTATTTAACAGCACAAAGGGACTGAAGGGACACAAAGGCAGAAGCAAAGAGAGATCAGAAGGAAGATAATGGTGGCTCAGAGGGTAGGAGGGGAAGTCTAAGAAGTGGTTGGTCAGATATGGATTTTGAACAGAAATGGTTGGGGAATCAGAGGTGGCATGTGGGGCCGGCCTGTGGCTCACTCGGTAGAGTGCGGTGCTGATAACACCAAGGCCACGGGTTCGGATCCCATATAGGGATGGCCGGTTCGCTCACTGGGTGAGCGTGGTGCTGACAACACCAAGTCGAGGGTTAAGATCCCCTTACCGGTCATCTTTTAAAAAAAATAAATAAAAAAATAAAGAATACGTAAAAGGAAGCATATTTAGCATGGTCTCATTAAAAACAAAAAAACTAAAAGATTCTACACGAAAAGATTAATAGTAGTTCTCTCATACTGATAGGTGATGGAGCTATGGGTGAATTTCTGTGTGTGTGCACGAATATGTGTGGTATGTATGACTTTTCATTTCCTGTAGCAAAAAGATAC
>NW_007727910.1:192950-201844 GCF_000696425.1 Galeopterus variegatus
AAAAAAAAAAAAAAAAAAAAGAGGGGGCATGTGAAGGAAAAAAAAGAATCAAGGATGACTCCAAGGTTTCCAGTTTAAGCAACTGGAAAGATAGACTTGCCACTAATTAAGATATGGGAGACTATACGTAGTACAAATTTTGAGGGAAAAAACTGAATCTTTATTAACAACAAGAACAAAAATATAGAGATCAACACCAGTCATGAACACAGATGCAAAAAGCCTTTAAAAAAAAATTAGCAAATAAAATCCAGCAATATGGATATTTCTCAGGTATGAAAGGTTGGTATAAAAACCTAAAATCATGGTTACTCATTATATGAACAGGATAAAGGAGAAATAACTGTGTGTCATTTCACCAGATGCAGATAATTATTTGACAAAATTCAAGATTTATTTATGACAAAAATTCTCAGCCAACTAGGATTAGAAGAGAGCTTCCTCAATCTGAGGAAGGGCATCTACAAAAAACCTACAGCTCACACCATAATGGTGGTGAAATGTTGACTGCTTTCCCCACTCAGCCTGGGAACAAGGCAAGCTGTCTTTCCTCTCTTACTACTTCTATTCAGTACTGCCCTGGAGATTTAAATCATTGCAATATAGCACAAAAGGGAAATAAGATACAGATTGGAATAATAATAAAACTGCTTCTATATGCAGATGATATAATTATTTAAGTAGGAAATCCTAAGGAATGTATAAAATAACTAGAATAAATGAATTTACAAAATGGCGGGATGCAAAACCAATACACAAAAATTGTTTTTATATACTGGGAGTTAATAATTAGAAAATGAAATTTAAAAATGCATTTACAATAGCATAAAAAAAAATCACAAAATAAACAGGAATAATTTTCTACACTGAAAACTACAAAACATTGTAGCCTTTCTGGCCAGTCGCCACCACGGCCACCACCAAAACATTGTAGAGGCTGGCCAGTTAACTCAGTTGGTTAGAGCGTGGCGTTATAATACCAAGGTCAAGGGTTCAGATCTCCCTACCAGCCAGCTGCCAAAAATAAACATTGTACAGAGAAATTAAAGAAAAAATTAAATAAAGAGAAGGATTAAAAGCTTCAATATTGTTAAGATGTTAATTCTCCTTATATTTGATTAACAGATTCACCATAATCCCAGCAGGCTTTTTTGCAGAAATTGACAAGCTGATTCTAAATTTTTTTGTCGCTGGCTAGCTCTGATTCTAAAATTTATGTGGAAACAAAAAGAACACAGAATATCCAAAGCAATCCTGAAAAAGAACAAAGTTGGAGGATTCATGACAGTGTGGAGGCTGGCTGGTTAGCTCACTCGGAGTGGGGTACTGATAATACTGAGGTCAAGGGTTCAGACCCTGTACCGGCCAGCTGCCAAAAAAAACAAAGACAGTGTGGGACCGGCATAAGGATAGACAAAAAGATGAATGAATGGAACTGAATGAAGAGCCCAGAAATATACCCACCCTCATAAGGTCATGTTGTTTTTCATGTGGTTTTCCACAAAGGCACCAAAGTAATACAATGGGGAAAGAAAATCTTTTCTACAAATGATGCTGGAACAACTAGGTATCTGTGTGAGTGAATAAAAGAATTCTGATCCCAATCTCACACCATATGCAATAATTAAACAAAGATGAATCATAAGTCTAAATGTAAAAGCTAAAACCATAAAAGCTTACAAAAAAATAGAAAAAAGAACATCTTCATAAATAGTGAGTAGAAAAGTTTCTTTAGACAGAACCCAGAAAATAAATGTAAGAGAAAAAAACTGATAAATTAGACTTTATCAAAAGGCATGGTTAAGAAAATGAACAGAAAAACCACAGACTGTTAAGAAAATATTTGCAAGGGCCAGCCCATGGCTCACTTGGGAGAGTGTGGTACTGATAACACCAAGGCCACGGGTTCGGATCCCTATATAGGGATGGCCGGTTAGCTCACTTGGGAGAGTGTGGTACTGATAACACCAAGGCCACGGGTTCGGATCCCTATATAGGGATGGCCGGTTAGCTCACTTGGGAGAGTGTGGTACTGATAACACCAAGGCCACGGGTTCGGATCCCTATATAGGGATGGCCGGTTAGCTCACTTGGGAGAGTGTGGTACTGATAACACCAAGGCCACGGGTTCGGATCCTCACTTGGGAGAGTGTGGTGCTGACAACACCAAGTCAAGGGTTAAGATCCCCTTATCGGTCATCTTTAAAAAAAAAGAAAGTATTTGCAAAACATATCTGACAAAGAACTGGTTATCCAGGATATATAAAGAGCTCCCACAATTCAGTAATAAAAAGATGAACAATCAAATTTTTTAAAAAACGGGCAAGACATTTTATGAAAGTATATAAATGCCCGATAAAAATAAAAAAGTAGTCAATATCAACAGTCACCAGGGAAATGCAAACTAACACCATGTGAGATATCATTACACAACCAACAATATGGCTAAAATTAAAAAGACTGACAATACCAAAGTTGACAAGGAACTCTCATACATTATTGCTAGGAGTGTAAAATGGCATAATCAGTTTTAGTTTTTTATAAAACTGAACATACACCTACACTATGATCCAGCAGTTACACTCCAAAGCATTCACCCAACAGAAATTAAAACACACATCCACACAAAGAAAAGAATGTCCACAGCAGCTTCATTTGTAATAGCCAAAAACTACAAATAGAGCAGGTGTCCACCATGAAAAGAACAGATAAAATGATATATTATACCATGGAATGAAAAAGAACAACTAGGAGAGCTGTTTAAAAACGACCACCACCACCAGACAGGTTCACCAAACATTCTACACATAAATATTTCCTAATTGTCTTTACACACACTTAACAGGAGCTACACTTTCAGACACAGCTTTAATACTTCCTCCATATGAAAAGGTCCTCACTGTACTGCCACACACAAAATTACTTGTTCCACTATTAAGTTCCAAAACATCACATTGCATTTGAGTCCCTCTTTCCTCTTAGTATAACAGCTTCTTAAAGGGTCTTTTTCATCTTTCTAAAGTAAGATGATCTCTTAAAGTTCCAAACCAGATACACAGTAGGTAAAATAAATTTTGGTTAAACTCAAACCTCTCTCTAGGAATCTAATGCTGTTGAACAGTACAAAATATGTGTTAATATGCAGGAGGATCAAAGAATGCTGGCATCTGGGAAAGATCAAGCATCTGCTTAAATCGGCACTAGCCAGAAAGGTGGCTAATCTTGTTAATCTGGTTTGCCCAAACAGAGGACCGGGGCCTGGCCTCTCCTTCACACCTGGGCCATTATGCCTCCTCATCCTACCTGCACTGGTGGGTCTGCATGCTGAATGTTGTCTTGCAGGTGGCTCATGAGCATGAGGTCACGGGCCTGGTACCAGCGGGAGTGCAGAGCATGATGGTAGATGTGGCACAGAATGGCACATGTGCGGATGCGGTCGGTGCGGTCCTTGGCATAGATGTACTTGCACAGTCTCTCCATCAGCACAGCTGAGTCCTCACCCTCATTTTCTGCTTGGTCTTGCTCAGACTGGGGGGGAAGGGAGGTTGTTGGAGGAGGAGATCCAGCAAAGACAATGGCTTTAAAGTGGTTCAGGCTCTAGCAACCAAAGATGAAACTCTATCCAGCCGGATTCTTTTTTTTTTTTTTTAAAAGATGACCGGTAAGGGGATCTTAACCCTTGACTTGGTGTTGTCAGCACCACGCTCAGCCAGTGAGCGAACCGGCCATCCCTATGTGGGATCCGAACCCGGGGCCTTGGTGTTATTAGCACCGCACTCTACCAAGTGAGCCACGGGCCGGCCCAGCTGGATTCTAACCCCTTGGTTTCCCTCTGTTCTCCACCTCAGGAGGTCCATAAAGAATAAGAGATTTTCTATAAAGTCCTGACAGACGCACAGGACAGATCAACCCATCCCTCTCCCCCAACACGACTGCCAAGCACTCACCTTTGAGGAGCCCTCAGGAGGGGCAAGCTGCCGCTGATGGGCCTTGTAATCAAACTTGTAGTAGGTGTGGAGGATGCGCCTGAGGTAAACACGGCAGATCTCCTCAGTGGTGCCCTTCTCCTCCAGGTAGCGCTGTACACGCTCGATGATGGCACACACCTGTGCCTCATCCTTCAGATGCTCCACATACTCTGGCAAGGAAAGCATCCACCCTCATCTCAGCCGGGCATCCAGGCTTTTCCAACCATCCGTCCCCAAGAAAAATCTACTCACTGTGCCCTGAAAACACCATCCTCTCCCACGACCTACAACGTTCCCGTCCAAGACCTTAGGAAAAAACCCCAACTACCTACCTTGGGTAATAAGGGCATGCAAGGTCTGGCCCTTGCATCACCTCCCCTTATTGTACTCCAATCACACTGGCTTTCTTTTTATTTCTGGAACGTGCCCAGCTCACCTTCTGTCAGGCGCGCTCTTCTTCTGACTCCTCCCCTAATTAACTCCTTTTCCTCATGGGATCTCACTTCAAATGGCCCCTACCTAAAGATGCTTTCTTCAACCAATGTCTAAAACAGCCACTCCCCCTAGTCACTTTCTATCACAGGGCCCTATTCTAATTTGCTCTTTTCATTATCTAAAACTATCTCACTTATTATCTTGCCATTGCTATCTGTTGAACTGCGTTTCTCCAGTACCAAAGATAACCCTATAAGCATGGAGACCTCTCGGTGCCTTGTTCATCACTACACCTTGACTTGATGAGCATGATCACATTTTTACTGAGTAAACTGTCCTGCACTTTCCCATCCCAATGCCTCTGATCCAATCTAAATAAGCCAACTGAATGTCTTACCCCAATGGTCTTCAAACTACAGTCCCCAGACCAACAATATCACTAGGAAGCATGTAAGAAATGCAAATTATTGGGCCCCATCCAGACCCACTGAATCAGAAACTATGGGAGTGAGGCCCAGAATCTTAACAGGTCCTCCAGTGTAAATGCTGGGGCAAGGAAAGGCTGGCTTTCCAAACACTGATTTAGTATAATCCTTACAAAACCCTAAGGTCAGTATTATTCCCTGCACTTTTCCTCTCATCAAAGCCCATGTTTGCTCAGGCTCACCTTGGGAGTGAGGATCAGTATTTTGCATTATTTTGGTAAATTCTTCATCCATTCGTTCCACCAGAGTTAGGATACAGCCACGGACACGCAGTGGCTAAAGAGGAAGGCAAAGGAGGAATAAATAAATTAGCCCAGATTATAGTCCCAAACCTTAACTCTTCAATCTCCAATAAGCCTTCCCAAAGCATGATATATGCCTCCAGTTATCCTGCCAATTCCTCCCTTTACCTGGTCAACATTTTGCAAGTTCTCACTCTCTTCCAGAATGTTCTCTCCAACAAAGATGTTGGGATTTGCAAACAAGATGTCCATCAGCTCATTAATGCAGTCCAGGCACTTCTGCCACATCTCCGGCTACCAAGAGATCAGATGGCAGAGTCAGAAGTGTTGGTGTGGAATAAGCAGACGCCTCCCAAGAGCCGCTTCACCAGAAATCTGTGGGGCCTTCAACTACCAAGACTGTTTCCAACTTCCCTGACCCACCAGCTCAGCCCTGACACGCCCCTCTTCGTTGCCCTCACCTTCATGTATGTGGCTAGGTTGGGGTTGTAGTCATAGAGAGAGGCAATGATATTGAACTTAATCTTGACAATGACGCCCTCCCCCAGATTGTTTTCTGAAGCAATCTGAACCAGCAATTGTAGCAGTTCAATCTGGGCAGCACTAGAAGGGAAGAGAACTGGGTGAGGCAAATCAAAAAGTCTCATTTGGTCATAAAGGATGCCCTCTTCAGACAAGCAAGGCAGCCCGTTCCTGATACCCCTATCCTTACCACCTATATACTTGCTTCTCCTCTATAAATCCCAGCAGAAACAGCAATAATGTTAACAATCCTAGAATGGCATAAAATGCTTTCACATCCACCATTCTCCTCAGTCACTTACTACAGAAGGTGAGCAGTTTACAGATAGGAAAACAATCCCAAAAGGTTAAGTGATTGGTTTAAGGTCACACAAAGAATGAACAGCAGAAAATGGACAGGTATGTTCCAAGTAAATTGTGCCTCTACAATAGCCACACATAGATCCTCTCAAAACAGAACAATTTCCCCACCAACACCCACACTGTGTCATAGAGAAAAAGAGCTTTCACCCTGTAATCCCACAGCCCCAGGCCCATGAATCTTACCGATCAGTTCCCTTCTTGCCTCGTGCCTGTAGGATCTCATTCAGTTTCTTGATGACAACAGCGTGGGTGATCTCAGTTCCCTTGGCAAACATTTTTGGCTTCTCCTGGGCCAACACACATCCTCTGTCATGTGCGGGCCAAACAGGAACCCATTCTTGCCTTTTTTTCCCACCCTGACCCAGAGGGTACCTGTACACCCTCCCAAACTGTTCCCCAATTCACTTTAATTCCAAAATCCTCACCTTAACGAGGGGCACTCCACCCCGGACCCTCTCCCACTCCCCGCCTTCATTGTCCTCTTCCTCCTCATCCAGGCGCTTAGACTTCCTATCGTGCTTCTTCTTGGCTTTGTCCTCCCGTTTCTTCTCAGCTGCTCTCTTGTCCTCTTCTGTGGTGGGGGCCCTGCCAGGAGACATGGGAGAAGATGAAAGACCAGCCCCTTCCCACCTCTACAGCTCTATTTACCCAGGTCTGTCACCACATTATATCCATTAAGATATTCTTATGAAGGGAATGGTACACCAGGTGTAATAAGGCATAGGTGCTAAACAGGCCACTGCACTCATAGGAACAACCTGTCATGTTGCTCCAAAGTTAACCTCTAAGGTTTTCCAAAGAATCCATATACAACTTATTTTCTTTCATACTAGTTGCTCTGTCTAGACTTACCTTTTTACTAGTTACCAACTAATCGGTTTACCCAAAAAAATGTGCAAAATTTTTTTTTACTGTTTCCAAACAATCTGCCCTTCCCCCCTTTCTCCCCTCTAACAACTGATTAATCTAAATTCTGAATTTAAAAAAAAACAGTTGCTCAAAAGAGAAAAAGATTACTGGCCATCTCAAATGGTCCTAGGCCACTTGATGTTGCCTGAAATTACCTCTAGATTTTAAGACTTTTGTAACAAAATGTAAGCCAGATGACAGACAAATTATCTTAAACTTTACATAGATATTGATGAAAAAATCTTTCTAGAAAGACTCAACAAGTATTTGAATCCTTATCTGTAATTGTCAAAATCACCACTTGGACATTTACAAATAAATTTCATTTTTTTTTATTTTTTGTCGTTTTTTTTTTTTTTGTGACCGGTAAGGGGATCGCAACCCTTGGCTTGGTGTCGCCCGTACCGCGCTCAGCCAATGAGCGCACCGGCCATCCTTATATAGGATCCGAACCCGCAGCGGGAGCGCCGCTACTGCGCTCCCAAGCGCTGCACTCTCCCGAGTGCGCCACGGGGCCGGCCCAATAAATTTCATTTTAACTGCTTAAAATGTTTGAATGTTTTGGTAATAGTTTATAAAGTTACCAGTTGGATTAAAATTTCTCCTTGCCAAAAGACTAATCCCATAACCGTTAATATAAGATTATGGATTTTCTCCCTATATCACTGCAAGATTCTCTAATGATAAACACACTTTACAGATAAAATCCTTTGCAAATATGCAAATGTGTTCATTAAACTGAAACCCTTTGGTCCATATCATCCCCAAAGCTCTGAGAAGATCAAAGGATCTAATGCTATTTTAAAGTCAATGCTTCACAAGAACTTAACCTGCCTTGGTCTAAGGTTTTACTCCTGTCCTAAAGATATAGTAATCCACACCTCAAAAGCACACTCCCACCCTATGAAATGCTAACTGAAAGACCTAAGACTTGGCTTGACCTCTTATGACAGATTATACCTTGGTATATTCACATCCTGTTAGAAATGATCAGAAAATGGGTGTTTATGTTCTTAGTTATATATCCAACAAATGCAAGCTACATTTTTAAAAGGATATCACCAGAGACACCGCTACTTAACACATAGTTAAGAGAGTAAAGATTAATTATTAAGAGATACCAATAGAAGCCAGGCCTCAAACTACACTGAAAAGGACCACGCCTTTTTTCCATGCCTTCTTAACCACAAGTACTGATCCAAAGCCCCAAGATATCCACCCTTGCTCAGGATCCTTGGATGTGCAGTCTCACTGGAGATCCTGAGGTTCATTTTTAAAAAGGCCTCTAGAAGGAGATAACTCTTAGAAGTAGACAGCATTTCTTAAGATTTCACAGGTCAACCAGGTATAGACAACTTCTTCCAAAAACCTTCAGATCAAGATCCATAATTGAGACATCAGACTTATATTTTATTATCTGTCTTCATCCTCTTCTACATCTCTTTTTGTTTTGGAGGGTATAGTGGATTGAATTATGTCCCCCCAAAACTCACTGAAGCTTGAATTGTGTCCCCCAAGTTTTATGTATTAGAAACTTAGACCCCATTGTGACTGTTAAGAGGGTGGGAAATCCTATTGTGGTAATTGAAAGGTGGAGCCTTGAAGAGGTGATTGGATTGTAGGACCATGCCATAGTGAATGGATTAAAAATGCTGGTCAGGGATGTGGTTCTGAGGGCTTTAAAAGAAGAGGAGAGTCTCTCTCTGCTCTCTCAGCTTCCACCATCTTGCAATGTGAGACCCCTGAGTCACTGTCACCACCACCAAATGGACTTTGGACTTCCCAGCCTCAGAAACTGCAAGCAATAAATTTTGTTTTCATATAAATTACCCAGTTCCATGTGTTTTGTTATAAGCAACACAAAACAGACTAATACGGGGGGGGGGGGGGGGGGGGGGGCGGGGTGGGGGACTTGACCCCTTGCCCAGGGGGTTATAAACCCCCCCCCCCAACCACCTGGACTAACGGGC
>NW_007727910.1:201854-230144 GCF_000696425.1 Galeopterus variegatus
GGGGGAGATTAGAGTTGGTGATCTGGTGGGAGTCACGAGAGTGTGGGGGGGGTGGGGGGGGCAGGTAGCTGGTATGGGGATCTGAACCCTTGACCTAGGTGTTATCAACACCACACCCTAACCAACTGAGCTAACTGGACAGCCCTCTTTTCTATTTCTTTTATGTTAGTTTTTTTGGCTCTTTTTTCCACTAGCTAGTCTTTCCAATGGTTAATTACCCAAGTTTCAAAACAAAAATCTTGGTTGCTCACATTTGATTAAGAATCCAACAGTTACTTATCAGAAAGAGACCAAGACCCCTTTCATCAGTTTGTTCTTAAGAACTTTTACCCCAACTACAAATTCAGAAACATAAATGTATAATCTTTAACTTATCTCTAATGTGGCCCAAATAACAAGTTAAAAGATTTAAATATTGTAGCCCCAAACTAACATAAATTCCCTAGCTAAAAATTAACCTTAAATAGAACTAATCTCAAATACTGGTCAGTCAACACTAAGTCCATGCAATAAACATCTTATTGTTCCTGGATAATTATTTTACAAAGAACATATCATTTAACTAATGAAGAAACAAGCCACTTGATTGAAGTTCACTAATCTGATTCTTAATTTTTTTTTTTTTTTTTGGTACCTGTTTGGTACAGGGATCCAAACACTTGACCTTAGTGTTATAAAGCCATGCTCTAACCAACTGAGCTAACAGGCCAGCCCAACTACCCTGATTCTTAAAGACATTCACCTAGATAGGCTTATCCTGATCAGAGAATTAAATATAGGTTCTAAATGTTTCTTATATCTGTGACTGTGCTATTTTTCTGCCCAAACCCACTAAAGCACATATCTAGGTGCTTTAATGTTGCCAGACATCTTTATCCTGCATCAAAAAGAGACTGAAGCTCTCAAGAATAAACCTATTCCCTTTATGAGTTTGTTTTAACCAAAATATGAAGGCTGAGAAATTCTGATGAGGGAAAGGGTACAGACTGGTTTAATATGGAGATGCTGAAAAAAGATACTGGCAGACATTATAGACAGCTTATCGTGTTTTCCATAAAATCCATCAACCCTTGTTGGCTTTTTACTTAAGCAGAGCTAATGAGTTTACACACAAAAAATGTGCAAACAAAATTCACTGTTCTGTAGGAGTCTCCTCTCCTTTTTTCTCTTTCTCCTGTATAAGTCCTGTTTTTTGTCTTGGTTGGAAATCAATCCAAAAATTGGTCTCCCTTGTTATGCAAGTGAAATAGTGTCTGAAGTATTCTTTGACGCTACAAATGCATAAACTCTCAATGTCAAAAAGCGTTTGACACCTGAAATTCTCCTCCTGCCCCTGCCCCTCAACGCTTTTGTTCTTTTTGGGCAGCTGGCTAGTACAGGGATTGAACCCTAGACCTTGTTATCAGCACCATGCTCTAACCAAGTGAGCAACCGGCCAGCCCCTAATACCTGAAATTCTAACCTTATTTCCTCAAAAGTCTTTCCTCAACACTTATTCAACTAATTTTAGATTTTTTCTTTTTTGGTTAGGTATATATAATTTCACAGGTTTAAAAAAAAAAAAAATCAAGGGTGATTTCTAAAAGACTAGCATAGAACTCCCAAACTGGCAGAGAGGACACATACTAAAAAGGAAAAATGAATATAATCTAGAAAAATTTTTTTGAAAAAAAAAAAAAGAGAGAAAAGATAAAAAAAAATCTCAAAATAATCATGCAGAATGAAAGAAGCCACCCCTCCCAGTTATATACTGTATGATTCCATTTATATAAAATTCTTGAAAATGCTAATGTACCTAGTAACAGAAAACAAATCACTGTGCCAGTCAGCCACCCACACAAAAAAAGAAAGCAAATCAGTGGATGCCCAGGAAAGGGCGAGGAAAGCAGGGCAGGAGTGAAGGTTTAAAAAGGGGCATGAGGAAATTTTTAGGTGTGATAGATATTGTTTTGATTGTGGCAATGGTTTCATGGGTGTACACATATGTCACAACTTATCAAATTGCTAATTTGAAATTTGTACAGTTATATGTCAATTATATCTCAATATAGCTATTGAAACTTTTTTATTTAAAAAAAGAGGACATGCGGGCCGGCCCGGTGGCGCACTGCTACAGTGTGCCGCTTGGGAGCGCGGCTCCCGCCGAGGGTTCGGATCCCACGTACAGACCGGCCGCTCACTGGCTGAGCGAGGTGCGGGCGCAACGCCGAGGGTTGCGGTCCCATTGCTAGTCCCGGTCCGGTACGGGCGCGACACTGAGGGTTGCAATCCGTTGCCGGTCATGAAAAAAGACAAAAAGGAAAAAAAAAAAAAAAAAGAGGACATGGGGCTGGCTGATTAGCTCAGATGGTTAGAGCATGCTGTTATAACAGTAAGGTAAAGGGTTTGCATCCCCTTGATGTCCAGCTGCGAAAAAAAGAAGACGATGATAAACAGAAAGTATAATACATAAAAAATGGTAAGAACAGCCCCAATACATTAATAACTACAATAAATGTAAATGAACTAAATTGCCAGATAACAAGCAGAGTTCAAGTTCTAGAGAAAGTGGTGACTGGCACAACAATGAGAATGTATTTAATGCCACTAAATTGTACACTTAAAAATGGTAAATTTTATGTTTTATACCACAAGAAAAAAAAAAAGCAGAGATGATATGAGATAAACAAAACAAAAAAAACCCTACAGTTATAAGAGACACCCTTAATCATAAAACACAAAGTTCAAAACAAAAGGACAGGAGAAAATCTATGTGGGCCTTTTTCACAGATGCCCTTTATCATGTAGAGGGAGCTCCCTCTCCCTTCTATTCCTTCTTTGCTGAGTGTTTTTATCACGGAGTATTAGAATTTTTTCAAATGCTTTTTCTGCATTTATTGAGATGACTATATGGTTTTTGTCCTTGGTGACAAAGATGACTGGTAAGGGGATCTTAACCCTTGACTTGGTGTTGTCAGCACCACGCTCACCCAATGAGCTAACCGGCCATCCCTATATGGGATCCGAACCCATGGCCGTGGTGTTTTCAGCACCACACCCTCCCAAGTGAGCCACGGGCTGCCCCAGTGAGCTTGAGATTTTACTCCTTTGGGGTACACAGGAGCAGGTATCACCTTTATTTCAAAGGAGGAAGCTGAGACCCAAGAAAGTTAAGTAACTTACCCAAAGTTGCACAGCTACTAAAGGACTAAAGGTTTGGGCCAGATTCCAGATCAGAATCCTTCCCCATTCCATGACTGTCCCAGTAAAATTCATGAAGGCTTGCTGCAGTCTATATACTAAGAGGTTCTCAGGAAGGGTTACAAGAGTGGGAACTACCACTGAGGGCTCACCACCTGCCAGTCCTGACCTGAGCCACCTCCATACATCAGCTCCCTACATTCTTGCAGCTATCCTGGGAGGCAAAGTCCCTGCCCCATTTTACGGATGAGAAAATTGAATTTTAGAAAGGTTAAGTAGCTTGTCCACTATCGCGCAGCTAACAGGTGCCAAAGTGAGACTTACATGCAGACCATGTGAAGTAAAGTAGTGGTTAAATATTTGGAACCTGGAGCCTTCAAATCACATCTTCAGGACACATTAGCTTTGTGGCCTTAGCCAACTAATATACTTGACTCTCTGAGATCTCTCTGTAAAGTGGGAGCAGTTGGTCTCTACAAGCTAAAAGGACTCCATGGAAGAAGCGACAAACTTCATGATTAAAGGCTTTCTACCCTCCCCACCAGAGCCCTCTGTCCCACAACTTTCCTTACTTTTTAAGGAATTTTGAGGCCAGTGCAGTTTGTTTCCCTTCTTCCTCCTCTGAGTCTGAATCCGAAGATGTTGAACCTGTGTCCCAGTCTTCATCATCTTCAGACTCTTCTGAGTCCTCATCTTCATCCTTAGAGAAAAGAGGATCAGCAGGAAGAATATAGGGAGACTGGCTGGTCTCTCTGCTCTCCCTGTTAACACATGTTCCAGGGATTTTTCAGGAGCATAACAAGAGTGGTTATTCGTGGAATTAAGGTATCAAGAGCTGGAATGAATCACCAACACCCAGATAGAAGTTGTAAGTTGCCCCAGGGACACAGCTCCCCAGGAGAAGACCTGGGCACAGCATCTAGTTCTCCAGATTCCAGTTCACTCAGTGCTCTAATCTAAGAAGTATGGTCTCAAACCAAACTCTACTAAATCCCACACTTCCAAACCCTAAGGTTCTATAAGTCTTTTCTTCTTCCCAGGGACCCAAGAATGGTCTCTGACAGGCGAATTACCCCTCAGTTTAACCTTGGCTCTTACCTCCATCTTTCTGAGGAACTTACGACTCTCCCCAGAAGGAGCCTCTGATTTCTTCTTCAAGAAAGTTGCAGCACTGACTCCATCCTCATCCTCATCCTCATCTGAAGAGCCTGGTAAGAAGGGGATGGGGGAGAGAAGCTAGAATACTGAAGAGTAAGACTGAAGGGAAACCAAGAAGCCAAGCCAAGGGATCCCCTAACTTTGGACTTCCTATTTGCAATAGCGTCTCCTCTCTCACCTTCTGAATCCTCCTCATTCTTTTCAGCATCTTCATCCGCAGACTGCTCGGGGTTCTGGACAGAGGGAAATGAAGAGAATAATTAAGATACTTGCCAACCACAACCCCATCCCATCCCTCCACCCCAGATAGTTTTGTAATGACTCCTTCTCCAGTCACACCCTCCCCGCCAATTTGCAAATGCTTTTTTGAGTTTCAGAAACAGGGTCACTATTCCCACAGTTCAAATAGTCTACCTCTAGCATCCCCACCTGCTTGTAGCTTGTGATATGGGACTCAAAATCTCGGTTATATTTTCGGATCTTCTGGCGCAGCGTGCTCAGAGCCTTGGCATTATTCTTGTTCATCTTCTTCTTCCCTTCCTTATCTTCCCAAAGCTAAAGGAAAGAGGGAAGAGAGAGAGAACAGGAACATGAGATGAAGTCGTACTTCCTGAACTGCAGACTTCACCACCAGTTTTGTGAGTCTTGCTCTCTGTATACCATCTGTACTACTTATTAACTATGTCTTTTGACTTATTATTTATTTATTTTATTTTTTAAAAAATGACCGGTAAGGGGATCTTAACCCTTGACTTGGTGTTGTCAGCACCACGCTTACCCAGTGAGCAACCGGCCATTCCTATATGGGATCCGAACCCGTGGCCTTGGTGTTATCAGCACCACACTCTCCCGAGTGAGCCACGGGCTGGCCCTGTTGACTTATTTTTTTAAAGATTCTTCATATATCACCACTAAAAGTACAAAACCATGAATAAGAGGTGGTAATAAACATAAATTCAAAAAAGTTCTTGGCCAAAAAAGGTTCTTTTCCTTGCTTATCCCATTTTTTGTGTTCTGGGAAAGACTATATACAATAAGGCAAGGAACCCAGAAGAGACATGACCCCTGGAAGCAGATTAGGAGCAGGTCCAGGCCCATACTCCCTCCTAGATCCTCCCTCACCCAGATACCACACCTCATTAAGATAGTCCTCAAGGTCAGCAAGGATGCGGATATAGAACCGGGGGACACCTTCCTTGTCCACAATGCTCTTGGCCTTCCCATATGCTTTTCCCAGGAGCTCAAACTCTTCCAGGCACTTGGTGACATCCCGAATCTTCATGGCATTACGGATGGTCCGGATAAGATTGGTCAGCTCTTCGAACCTGGGTTAGAAGTCCCATACCACGTTGGACATGTCCACCATGGAGAAAACTCACTACTGCTCCCAGAGATTTCCTATCACCCAGCCTCCCCATGGCCTCACCTCTTGTCCTTGGCACTTCGGACAACTCTCTTGGTATCTTCTTCATCCTCACTTAGCAACAATGGCCTGTTTGGAAGGAAGTGAGACCATTAACCTGCTTTCCTAGTTCCAGTCTTTCCAAATTTCCCTATTTCTCTTCTCAGATGGGGTAGGTAGAACTGAGTAACTCAGGCCATCCATACCACATCCATCCTCTTTTTGACTCTTCCTCTTCATAGCCTCATCCTATACGAGGGAACTTCAAAAAGTTCGTGGAAAAATAGAATTAAAAGAGAATACAAATCATTCCATGAACTTTCTGGAGACACTTCATACAACTCAGTCTTTTTTTGTTTGTTTGTTTTTTAAAAGATGACAAGTAAGGGGATCTTAACCCTTGACTTGGTGTTGTCAGCACCATGCTCTCCCAAGTGAGCTAATCCCTATATAGGGACCCAAACCTGTGGCCTTGGTGTTATTAGCACCACACTCTCCCAAGTGAGCCATGGGCCAGCCCTGCAACTCAGTCTTTTAAGTCTACTTCAAGTAAGGCCTTTCATAAAACATAGCACAAAGATGAGTATCCTCTCAAAAATTAATAAATGAAGGTACATATTTACTGTGTGAGACAACTAGTTACATAAAAACACAAGTTACTATAGAAGTAAAGGAAAGAAGTAAAGGAAGGAAGTACTATAGAAGTACTGGAAGAAATAAAGGAAAAGGGTACTGCAGCTATAACGAATGGAAAAGCCTTCAAAGAGGTGGTATCTGAACCAGGTCCCAAAGTATGAGAGGCCAATAGCAAATTAAAAGTCTCAATGGCTATAACATGTTCATTGGTAGTATTTTTCTTTAATGAGAGATCAGACCAGACTCACAGTATTCAGCTGGCAAAATACCTCCATTCTTTTCTTTCCATTTAAAAAATTTTTCCAATTATTTTCTATTTTATGGCAAGTGATGTTGGTTTTCCATTTGTGGCAGTGATATGAAATCATATTGATATTGGCATATATATGTATACACACACACACACCCCCACACATGAGAGTTCTTCAAAAAGTTTATGGAAAGATTTGTATTATCTTTTAATTCTATTTTCCATGAACTTTCTGAAGTACCTGTGTGGGTGTGCGCATATATACAAAAAACATATACGTACAGACACATGGTAAAAATAACGAAGGTGGCGTGTGATTGACATATGTTTGAGAAATAACATTCTATTGTTTCAAAAAGTAAAAGAATTTTAGAGCCAGCCAAAGAACCCTCCCTTCCACACTGTCTCCCTTGTGCTCAAGCATAAGCCCCCCAAAAGCCTTGCCTGTGACTCTTTTTATGCCTCCTGTTTAAAAATAAAATAAAATAAAATAATTTGCAGAGATGGGGGAAGGGTATTTAAGTGGAAGTAAATAACAAGAGAATAACACATGTTTAAGAATCTGCCTGCAGAGCCGGGTGGTGGATTTCAGAGTCACACCAGAGGACTCGCAAATACCAACCAAACATTTCGGGTTTCCTTCTGTAAGCAGTGAGAGGTCACTGAGGATTTTTTGATGGTAAAAGCGGTTGTGACTTTTCTGAGTTTTGGAAAGACCAGTATGATGCACAGCGTGCGTGAGAGGGCAGAGGGGAGAGGAGGAAAGGAAGGAAACAAAAGGTACTGAATCAGATCCGGCCAGTGGATAGTCTCTTCTCTGTGACTCTATCCCTTCTACCTGGTGGGTGTACTCCGACAATTCACAGCACTCTAAGCGTGAAGGTTGTCCCTCCAACACTGCTCCGGTCCCTTAAACTCTCGCCGTCCCACCTCCACTCCCCTCCCGCATACGCGGCCTTGCAAACCCGGCCGAACCCCGCACTACTCGCGTGGTCACCAGGGCGCAGTCCCTCCAACTCACTGTTTGCCGTAGTTACCCCCGACAGGCTTGGTGACGAGATCCTCCCCAGACAGGGACGACTCAGACTCGCTGTCCGAACCGGTGGTGAAAAACCGCGACATGGCGACGGCGCTGAGGAGCTAAGGCCGGCGCGGCCAGACCTGCGGGAGAGCCGGAGCGTCACGGGCCACGGGAAGGGGCCCGGGCCACCACCTCCCGACCCCCAGCCCCTCACCAATCCCCGCCCGTACCCCGAACTGGGGCTCCCCCCTCAAAGCACGAGGCCCAAGAAATACGAACCAACTCGACTGAGTTCGCGAGTCACACCGCGGAACCCCAACAGCGGAAGCGCCAACAGAGGGAAAGGCGACACCTGACGTCACTCCCGGGAAACGCCGACCAACTGCACTGGACGACTACAACTCCCAGCAGGCTTCGCGCGACACAGGGGCGGAGACAAGCCTGCGTAACAGGGCGCTACGACCGTGGCGGGAGCCTTTACAAGACCGACCGTGCTCTGGTGTCATGATTCAAAACACACAGAAACCCTGGCCTCACTCCTGAACGGTGGAATCAGAGTCTAAAAAATCAAACAACTTAAGTTCTAATCCCAGATCCGCTGCTCGTGTTCCTAACTCTCTGTACTTCAGTCTCCACAAGCTACAACATAAGGGCAATAATAGCACGTACTTCATAGTGTGTTATGAAAATAAAATGATTTTGTATATGTGAAGCATTTAAGATAGTGCCTTGTTCAAAATAAGCATGTAATATTAACGAGTATTCATTCATTATTCCACAAATAGTTATTTAATGAGCATTAATTATGAACAAGCAATGTCTCAGACAAAACATAAAAGGTTCCTAATTCCACAAGGAACTCGCATTCCAGTGACGTGACATAATTAACAAGTAAACGAATAAAATATAATTCCAGAAAGCAATAAGTACCATAAAGACATTAAAATGAAAAAAGAAAGAAATAGAAAACTAATTTTAAAAGTAATAAAAACAAATAAACAAAAAAATACATTAAAGTGACTGATGAGACAGAAAGATTATTTTGTTTTTTTTAAAAAAGATGACCAGTAAGGGGATCTTAACCCTTGACTTGGTGCTGTCAGCACCACGCTCACCCAGTGAGCAAACCAGCCACCCCTATATGGGATCCGAACCCGTGGCCTTGGTGTTATCAGCACCGCACTCTACCGAGTGAGCCACAGGCCGGCCCTCATTTTTTTTTTGAAAGAAAAAAATACACTTGAGACATGCTAGGTAAATGGACGTCTTACTTAATGAACATGGTTCTTTGTACATCCACAAATATCTTTAAAGTATTTAGTATATGTCAGGTAGTGGTATGAATGATCTCTCTTTATTTTAAAATAATACACATACATTATTACAAAATGTAAATGGTGAAAAGAATATTCAGGGAAAAATAAATTTCCCTTCCACCCTTGACGTCCAGTTTCTCAGCTTTTCTCCCCAGAGGCAAGCACAATGATCAGTTTACAGTGTCATCTCACTGATGTCTCTTCCCCCCCACATAAATATATGAAAGGATGTAGATTATGTATTAGACAGGTATAAGGATTATATAGATAAGGATATTATTTATGTGTATATGTGTGTATATATATAGGGCAGGGAGAGAGAGAGAGAGAGATCTGGAATATATATATATATCCCTATCCCTACTCTTTTTTCCTGTATCTTATTTCATTATTCACATACCTTGCAGCTCATTTTCTATCAATGCATATGGATCTGTCTCATTGTCTTTAGTGACGGAATATTGTTCCATGATATGGCACACCATAAGATGTATTTCCTCACACTGCTATCGGTGACTGCCTCTTTTAAATACTCACGATAATCCTCATACCGGCCAGCTGCCAAATAAATAAATATTCACAATAATCCTGCAAGCCAGGCATTATTGTCCCCGTTCAGAGAGGAGGATGTTGATGTCCTATGAGTCTATGTGACTTGCCCAAGGTCACACTGATAGCCTATATTCCAACCCAAACATCACTCCACAGCCATTTGAACTGTTGAGAGCTGCGTTGTTATAGAGCTAGACTGACTCCAACCATTTTTGAGTTGATGCAACTTGGCCGTGGGGACAGAATAGATGGGAACGAGGGCAACTGACTAGAGAAAACCTAAGGATTTCTTCCTTTATGAGCATTTCTAAGCTCTGTAACTGGAGCCAAACATAACATGAGCATTTTTTGTTGTTTTATTGTTTTATTTTTTGGCATCTGGCCAGTACTTAGATCTGAACCCGTGACCTTGGTGTTATAACACCTCACTCTTAACTGAGTTAACTGGCCAGCCCTTGAGCTTTGTATAAATAGAATTATAAGGTATGTCTGTCCTCTTTTGCATCTGGCTTCTCTTGCTAACCATAATGCCTCTGAGATTTCATTCACGTTGTTACATGTACTGCTATAAGAGTTCATTTGTTTTGATGGCTGAATGGTCTTCAATTGTATGACTGTGCCACAATGCATTCATTCTGTTGATTGGATTGTTTCCAGTTTGGGACTATTATAAATAAAGCTTTATCAACTTTTTTGTACAAATATTTTTGTGGACATAAATACTTATCCTTTTGAGTAAGATAGCTGGGTAACAGAATGAGTATACATTGTGCTTCAGTAAATACTGCCATGCTCTAAGTGAACTTATTAAGGAGAAAAAAGGAAAATATTTTTATTAGAAAGTTGTATTTAAATATGTAAATGCTGAGACATGATTTCCTAGAAGATATAAAGAAGTTGCCAGAAATTTGCGCCTACTTACAATGACAGGTTGGATTTATGAAAAAACAATTCTAGCATGAACAAATGTTGAACTTTTTCTGTATATTTGACACTTAAAAATAAGTATGTGTATATATACTTAGCATTTTTCTGTTTTTTAAATCTTTTTTTTTTTTTTACTTAGCATTTTTATACATACTTAGAATCATGGTGAATGAGGCAGCTACAGTGCAGCTGGAAAACAATGGGTATTGCCTTCAGTGAAGGGATTTTCCAAATATAGTGAACAGTTCTTGGTGAATATCCAAACAAAACAAAATAAAAAGATTCAAACAAAACAAAATAAAATCTTCCTTTAAAGTACATGACGTCTTAGTCATCTGAGGCGGCTATAACAAAATACCATAAACTGAGTGTCTTAAACAACAAACAGCTATTTTTAGCAGTTCTGGAGGCTGGGAAGTCCACAATATATGTGCTGGCAGATTTTGTGTCTGATGAGGGCTCTCTTTCTGGTTTGCAGACAGCAGCCTTCTTGCTATATCCTCCCATGGTGGGGAGAGAGACCTTCTGTCTCCTTCTTTTTTTATAAGGGCATTAATTCCATCATGAAGTCCCCATGCTCATTACCTAATCTAACACCAATTGCTTCCCAAAGGCCCAACCTCCAAATACCATCACACTGGGGATTAGGGCTTTAACATATGAATTTGGTGTGGGGGGAACAAACATTCAGTCCATAGCAACATGATGGTTGAATTTCTGAAAAATTCAGTGCATATTAAAACCACGCTAGAAATACATTGGGTTTGTATGTAAAATGAAATTAGATTCTTGACATATATTGTTAGATTCTTGGCAGACTTTGAACAACCCCACAGACAAACTTCCAAATGACCCTAAGGGGCAGTACCATCCCACTGAGAACCACTGTTCAAGACCTGCCCTGTCCAGTGTAGTAAACAATAGCCACATGTGGCTTGTTAAATTTAAGTTAACTAATTAATATTAAATAAAATTAAAAGTTCAGTTCCTGACCCACATTTCAACCAGGGTCAAGGGTTCACATCCCCATACTAGCCAACTACCAGAAAAAAAAAAAAAAAAAAAAAAAAAAAAGACCTAAAATCAATGGAATCTAATTGAGATTCCAGAAATAAAACCCCACATTTATGGGCAGTTGATTTTCAACAAGACGTCACAACAAATCAATAGGGAAAGTCTTTTCAACAAATGGTGCTGGGACAACTGGATATCCACATGCAAAAGAATGAAGTTGGACCCTGTGTTGGGGTCCCCAGGGTCACCCCCAGTTTCAATGATTTGCTGGGAAGACTCACAGGGCTCAGCATATAGTCATACTCAAGGCTATGATTTATTACAATAAAAGCAAAATCAGCAAAGGGAAAAGGAAGGCATACGGGGCAAAGTCCTGGGGAAACCAGACAAGCTTCCAAGGGTCCTGTCCCAGTGGAGTCACACAGGATATACCTAATTCCCATAGCAATGATTTGTGACAATACATGTGAAATGTTCCCAACTAGGGAAGCTGATTAGAGATTCAATGCCAGCCTTCTTATTGGGGGCTACTTGCATTGGCCCTCTGCCTAGCATGTACCCAAATTCCAGACTCCCAGAAGGAAAGCAGGTGTTCAGCATGAACCATACTGTTTGTGCAAACAGTTTAGGCACACTGAGACATTCTAATCAATCAAGGGTGGGGATCCTCCTGAAATACAAATTCCCAGACTCCAGCCAACGGCCAGTCTTGCAAGTAGTCCTGTTCAGTTAGTGGATTGAGTCTGCTACATTAATTCTTCTCTTTACAGACCCCTACATCACACACCACAAGCAAACAAACTAACTAACTAACTTAGAATGAAACAAGACCTAAATGTAAGAGCTAAAACTATAAAACTCTTAGAAGAAAACATAGGGGTAAGTCATCATGACCTTGGATTTGGCAATGGCTTCTCAGATATGTCACCAAAAGCAGAAGCAACCAAAGAAAAAATAGATGAAAAGGACTTCATCAAAATAAAAAATTTGTGTATCAAAGAACACCATCAAGAAAGTAAAAAGACAACACACAGAGTGGGAGAAAATATTTGCAAATCATGTATCTTATAAGGGACTTGTACACTCAAAAATACAAAACAAATAATACAATTTAAAAATGAGCAAAGGATCTGAAGACATTTCTCAAAGGAAATATTAGTGTGGCCATTAAGTACATGAAAAGATATTCAACATCGTTAGCCATCAGGGAAATGCAAATCAAAACCACAATGAGATACCAATTCACACTCACTAGAATGGCTATATTATTACAAAAACCAAACCAACGAACCAACCAAACAAAAGGAAAATGGGAAGTATCGGTGAGGATGTGAAGAAATTAAAACTCCCACAACTGCTGGTGAAATGTAAAATCGTGCAGCCACTTTGGAAAACAGTCTGGCAGTTACTTAAAGGATTAAACTATAGTTACCAGGTGTCCCAGAAATCTCACTCCTAGATATTACCCAGGAGAAATGAAAAACATGTGTCCACACAAAAACTTGACGTTTATAACAGCATTATTTACCATAAGCCAAAAAATGGAAACTCAAATATCCCTCAACTAACAAATGGACAAACAAAATGTTGTATATGCATACAATGGAATAATATTCAGCCATAGAAAGGAATGTATAACATGAAAGAACCTTGCAAACATTAAGCTAAGTGAAAAAAGCCAGACACAAAAGACCACATATTACATGATTTCTTTCATGCAAAATGCCAAGAATAGGGAAATCTATCAAGACAGAAAGTAGACTGTTGGTTTCTTAGGACAGTGAGGGATTGGAAGAGTAGGGGGGGGATAGCTATAGGATATACAGGATTTCTTTTTATTTTTTCTAAAATTTTTATTTATTTATTATACATTATTTATGGGGTACAGAGTTGACTATCAGTATTTGTGTACAGTATGTGATGATCAGATCAATATTATTAGCATGTTCATCATTACAAATCATAATTATTCTTTATGTCCTTTACCAAATTACCCCTAACCCCTCCCCCTCCCCCCTTCCCACCTCTAGTAACTATAGGCCTGTTCTCTTCTTCTGAAAGTTCAACATTTTATTGTGGTCTGCCTTCCTTCCTTCTTTCCTTAGCTCCTATTTATGAGGACATGTGGTGTTTCTTTCCGTACCAGGCTTATTTCACTTAATATAATTTCCTCCAAGCTTATCCATGTTGCTGCAAACAGCAGAATTTCATTCTTTTTTATGACTGAGTAGTATTCCATTGAGCATACATACCACATTTTCCTTATCCAGTTGTCCGTCAATGGACATTTAGGTTGGTTCCATATCTTGGCTATTGTAAATAGAGCTGTGATAAACATGGGAGTGCAGGTATCCCTTCGACATGATGATTTCCATTCCTTTGGACATATGCCCAGCAGTGGGATTGCTGGATAGTGTGGAAGTTCTATCTGTAGGTGGTTGAGAAACGTCCATCCTGTTTTCCATAATGGCTGCACTAATTTACAGTCCCACCAACAGTGTAGGAGGGTTTCCTTTTCTCCACATCCTCACCAGCATTCATTATTCTCTGTCTTTTTTTATAATAGCCAGTCTAACTGGAGTGAGATGATATCTCAACATGGCTTTGATTTGCATTTTTCTGATTAGGAATGTTGAGCATTTTTTCATGTACCTGTTAGCCGTTTCTATGTCTTTCTTTGAAAAATGTTTATTCAGCTGCTTTGTCCATTTTTTAATTGGATTATTATTATTTTTTTTACTGTGAAGTTGTTTGAGTTCCTTGTATATTCTGAATGTTAATTTCTTGTCGGATGTATAGTTTGCAAATATTTTCTCCCATTCTGTAGGTTGTCTTTTCATTCTGTTGATTGTTTCTTTTGCTGTGCAGCAGCTTTTTAGCTTGATATAATCCCATGTTTTTCTTTTGTTGCTTGTGCTTTTAGGGTCTTATTCATAAAGCCTTTGCCCAGTCCTACATCCTGAAATGTTTCCCCAATGTTTTTTTCTAGGAGTTTTGTAGTTTCAGGTCTTATACTTAAGTTTTTAATCCATTTTGAGTTGACTTTGGTATACAGCAAGAGATACAGGTCTAGATTCATCCTTCTACACATGGATATCCAGTTCAGGATTTCTTTTTGAGGTGATGATGGTGTTCTAAAATGGTGGTGACGGTCACACATCTTTTTTTTTTTTTTGGCAGCTGGCCTGTACAGGGATTGAACCCTGGACCTTGGAGTTATGAGCACCATACTCTAACCAACTGAGCAAACTGGCCAGCCATTTTTTTCCTTTTCTTTTTCTTTTTTTTTTTTTTAGCATGGCACATAAGGATGTTCAGGTTACGTGTGAAAACCGATTGTATGGAATGTAAAGTTTATTTCAGTAAAGTAGTTCAAAATAATTTTTTTTTTTTTTTTTTATAAAAGATGACCGGTAAGGGGATCTTAACCCTTGACTTGGTGTTGTCAGCACCACGCTCAGCCAGTGAGCGAACCGGTCATCCCTATATGGGATCCGAACCTGGGGCCTTGGTGTTATCAGCACCGCACTCTCCCGAGTGAGCCACGGGCCGGCCCCGAAATAATTTTTAAAACAATCAATGTTGAATGCTTTTTCATTCATTTACTTAGGAAAGAATTTTAAATGATTATACCCAATGCTTAGGAGGATGCTATGAAACACACACACAAAGATGTGTGTAAACTGGTAAACAAAACCTTACAGAAAACAACGTGGTTACATATCAACAACCTAAAATGCTCATCCTTACAGATTCCACTTTTGAGAATCTCTCCTAAAGAAATACTCCTAACTATAGAGAATAATCTAACTCGCAAAGGGTTATTTTGAATAATAATAACAAATGGAAACAAGCTAAGTATTTGGCCAACATTAACAGGATGACTGAAGAAGTTGTAAAGATCCATTACAATGAAAATTACACAACCAACAAAACGAAACCTATTTTTTTACCCATGGCAAAAACCGTTCTTGGCCTGTAGAAGATAATCAAAAGTTTGTTGAACTGAAATGAAAAAAAGGCCTATATAAAGAAATTTTTAAAGAAAAAGCATAATTTGGTGGCTCTCAAAGTGTAGTTCTGAGAACAGCAGCATCAGCACCACCGTGATAGTAATGCGTGTTCCTGGTCCCTAGCTCAGCCTCCTCAGAGACCACCTGGGGGTGGGCCCAGCAATCTGTATTTTAACAAGCCCTCTGGTGTACACTCAAGTTTGAGAACCACTGGCATAATGCAATGTAAAAGGTAAAAGGCAGGATTCAGATCCTAGCATGACCAGAGCTGACAATTATTGAGTGTTGACTACGCTTTCCCATGATCTCATGTAATTCCCACAAGTACCTTATGAAGTGTTGGTATGATTGTTGTCCTCCTATGACAGACCAGAAAACTGAGGTGCAGAGAGGTGAAGGGACTTGCCCAAACTCATAGAGCTGGTGAATGGCAGAGCTAGGACCAGCAAGTCAGGTCCCTCCACCTCCAAAGCCCACGCTGTTTCCAGGAGCAGCGTCCCCAAACATCACTGGCAGTGATGGCTTAGTCTCTGGGGTACCTGGATGTTTATTTTAAACTCCAAGAGTTATATATTTATTGAATGTATAGCAGAAAAAATATATAACTAGCATTTTATTTATTTTTTTCTCACTGGTAAGGGGATAGCAACCCTTGGCACGGTGTGGTCTGCACCACGTTCAGCCATTGAGCGCACCGGCCATCCCTATATAGGATCTGAACCCGCGGCCTCGGCTCTACCAGCGCTGCACTCTCCTGAATGAGCCACTGGGCTGGCCCTATAACTAGCATTTTAAACTCATGATTCTTATAGCAACATTGTTTCTGTTTAAAATAACTGAATTCATATTAAAAGTTAGTTGCTTTAATGAAAAATATGAAGTAGATAAAAGTACTGTTAGGCACAGATATGACAAATATGGTAGAGATGGCAACAATGAGTTACAGGAAACACTGCTAAGTCGGCCCCAGCTACTGCAAAATATGTAACGATTTGTACATTTTACCATATGTAAATTGCACCTAAGAAAAGGCCTGTAAAAAATGCTGGACTCTAGTCCAGCCCCCCTTTCAACCTCTCTGTTTGAAAACTTTCATGTTGGGGAAAAAAGTATATAGATTGTCCCATACAGCAAATGAATGAATTAATAAATAAAGCCTCAAAGACTGGGCAGAAATTTGCTGAAATGCTTTCTTTATGCTCTTCTGTATATATATTCTAACGTGGGCTTATCTTCCATTTATAATAAAAGAAACTTTTATTTTTTGAGAGAGAAAAATGGCATGAGAAGTCACTGGATAAAATAGGCTTTTATTCAGAGGGCATAATGCCAAGCAGCAGCTCCCCGAGACCAGCTTGGGAGTGGGAGACACTGGCTGCCGCGTTTGCAGGGGGAGCCAGGCCCTAGCACCTCCCTACCCCCAGCCCTGGGGGAAGGTGGAGCAGAGCTGTGGATAGGCTCTGGAGCGGGCCTGGGTGTCTGGCCTGCCCGCCTGCCCACAAGTCAGTGTGTCTTGTGTCCCAGGGAGCCCAAGGGTCAGGAAAGGTGGCAGAGGAAGTCATGCAGAGGCAAGGCCAGGAGCCCCGACAAGGAGATTCCCAAGGTGTCAGAGATGCAGGTGGTTGCCATGGCAAATTCCCGGTGCTCATCACTGGTCTGGGAGGGCAGAGAGCAGGGGTCAGGCTTCAAACCTAGAGATCCCAGCCCCAGACTTCCCCAGAGAGGATACCCATGGCCCTCGCCCAGCTGGTGCTGACCTCCAGGGCAATGTTGTGGAAGGTGTTCACGTAGGCCGCGCCGCCCAGAAGCCCCTCATACAGAATGATCAGGAAGACGAGGTAGATGCTTGGCAGGAAGCTGAACCATACATCTGCCAGCAGGAAGGCCAGGTTGAGGCACTGTGGACAGAGGCAGAAGGCAGGGCTGAGCCTGGGACCAGAGCAGGGCAGGAAGGGAGGCTAGGCATCCCATCCAGCAGCCCCTGGTTCTGGGCAATATTGCGACGGAGAGGGCTGAGAGGCCTGGGTAAAATCCCAATGTGGAGCTTGGCCAAGCAAACCCAGGAACCTGGGGTAGGTCTTCTCTCTACCCCCCGCAGCACCCTATACCTGGCAGGGCTCATCCCCCTTCCCCACTTTGCTCCCATCACTCCTGCCCCCTGGAATGCCAGTCCTCCTTCCCTCACTTGGGATCTCCATGTCGCCTTTCATGGTTCAGCTTGGATCAGAGTCACTCCCACTCCTGTGATCTCATTTCCTCCTCCCAAGGGTTCCTTGCATAGAGAGTCCCCGCCCCACCTTTTATTGTACTGAGACGAGTGGTTCTCAAACGGGGATGATTTTGTTGCTCAGAGGACATTTGGCAACATCTGGAGGCATTTCTGGTATTCTTGGTTGCCATAACTGGGGGAAAGGGGACGGATTGCTACTGGCATCTAGTGGGTTGAGGCCAGGGATGCTGGTAAACACTCTACAATGCACAGGGCAGGTCTCCCCACCCCCCAAAGAATTATCTGGCTCCAAATGTCAAGAGTGTTGAGGCTGAGGAACTCTGGTTTAGATGTTCCCACCTCTTGTAGGAAGCCTCCCTGACCCCCACCCAAGAGTGCAGGTCTCTCCAGGGGATGCTGCTATCCCAGCCCTGTGCATATTGTGTTGTCTCTCTACTGTGTAGGCCACCACCTGGCAGGTCACACTCTGCAGGGACATAAGAATCACCTGGGGATCTTGTTAAAAATATACCATTCAGGGCCGGCCCGTGGCTCACTCGGGAGAGTGCGGTGCTGATAACACCAAGGCCCCGGGTTCGGATCCCATATAGAGACCGGTCCGCTCACTGGTTGAGCGCGGTCCAGCGCAACACCAAGGGTTGCGATCCCGTTACCGGTCACGAAAAAAGACAAAAAGGAAAAAAAAAAAAAGATGACCGGTAGGGCCGGCCCGGTGGCGCACTCGGTAGAGTGCGGCGCTTGGAAGCGCGGCGGTGCTCCCGCTGAGGGTTCGGATCCCATATAGAGACCGGTCCGCTCACTGGTTGAGCGCGGTCCAGCGCAACACCAAGGGTTGCGATCCCGTTACCGGTCACGAAAAAAGACAAAAAGGAAAAAAAAAAAAAGATGACCGGAAAGAGGATCTTAACCCTTGACTTGGTGTTGTCAGCACCACGCTCAGCCAGCGAGCTAACCGGCCATCCCTATATGGGATCCGAACCCTCGGCGGGAGCACCGCCGCGCTCCCAAGCGCCGCACTCTACCGAGTGCGCCACCGGGCTGGCCCTACCGGTCATCTTTTAAAAAAAAAAAACATCACTCAATCTGCCCACCCCAGCCCCCATCCCCAAGAGGACCTAATGCAGTAAGTCTGAGATGGGCTAAGAGATCTATGTTAAAAAGAACACACCTCAAAAAGAAAAATAAAAAATAAAATAAATGAAAATTAAATTAAATTAAAAAAATTGAAAAATAAGAAAAATAAAGAACACACCTCACCATGGTCCAGGATTCAATTCCTGTACCATTCAGCCACACACATAAAAAAACACACCCTGGTAATACTAATGTAACAGGTGAAACACTACAAACATTTTAATCTGTGGCGATAGACTAGGCACTTTCTGTAATGGAAACAAATAATTATAAGCCCTAATTCTATGAAACAGCCTTGGTTAAAATTATAGCTAAAATCACAAGCTACACATTTCAGCAGCATCTAGAAGGATCCTGAGTTGCAAATTGTTGGCATAACAATTTGGGACTTTGTGAGTACAAAGCCCTGGACTGGCAGTACTGCTTACATAAAAAGGGATAAAGGTTAGAGAATATTTATATGCTTTTGCCATAACATTAAAGTGTCATCTACACTTTATCTTGTTATCACAGAATTCAGTTCTTAAGTATTAAGGGTAAAGGACTTTCCTGTAGGAGTTGAAGGTTTGTTTCAGGGACTGTAGACTTGTAACCCTGAAACAAGAACACTGGGTATGTGAAACTCCTTTTCTTAGACTGTTGTGGTGAACAGTGTTTGAGCACTTAAAGTTGTAGGCTACTGTTTCCAAGGGTAGTTGAATTTGCTCACCAGCCTTCAGATAAATTACCAATTAACTACAATGTCACTGATCCACTTTAATTAACCATTGAGAATAAAAGAACTGTACATTTTCTTATAGTTAGAAGCGTTATTGGAAAGTCTGTCTCTCTGCATAAGGCAAATGCAAATAATCATTAAAAGAATGATTAAAACACAACAATAATCTTGTTCTTCCATTCTTCTTATCTCTATTTCTTATAACTGCCCTGACAAATAGATGTTGGCCATACCATACCTGATTCATAGATGAGGAAACTAAGGCTCAGAGAAGTTCAGAGACCTGCCCTAAGTCACCCAGCTGAGTACAGAAGCTGAAATTTGTACCCAGGCTTGCCTAGCTCCTGAGGCTACACATTTTACACACAGCCCTGCTGGCCTTCGGTTCTCCGTGCTTAGAAATGATAGCACAAAAAGGTCACAGGTTTGGATCCCCATACCGGCCAGCCGCCAAAAGAAAAAAGAAATGAGTGTACAATAAACACTTCCTGCTGAAGGAGGGAAGCAGCGGGGAGTGGGGAAGCCAGGATCCAAAGTGGGAGTGGAGTGCGGGAGGGGCAGGGGCTTGGTACCTGCAGAAGGGCCAGGGCCCATGTGAAGCGGATGCGACAGCAGCGGAGAGAAGAGCGGGAGGCAAAGACGCCAGCTTGGTACAGCATCTGGTACCTGAGGTGGGGCACGGAGTGGGAGGAAGCTCCCCTGGGTACCTACTCACTCCACCCGGGTGCCTACCGGGCAGGGTGGCCCCTCCCAACCCCAGTCCCCATCATCAAGGGGCCTGTCCTGCCACCCACCCTCATCCTCTTACCAGCGGTATTGCTGAGCGTGACTCAGGGATGTGTTCCGGAAATAGAGGAGCTCGAACTACAGCAAAGACCAGACAGGAGAGATAGACGGGAATGCGTGGGTCCCAACCCCGGTCCCTAGTTCCACACACCTCCCCAAGCCCCCATCACTCACAAGTCCCTGATTGATGAAATACTCGGCAAAGTACACCAGGACCAAGGGGATGATGTACCACAGCAGGCCCTAGAAGAGTCAGAAGATATAAAGTGGGAGGCAGGAAGATGGGCACCATCCACAGGGGACACACCACAGCCACCATCCGAACCTTGAACACAGTCCACCTTTCCTGAAGGGAGAGGTTGGGGCTGGAGCCTGCAGGTGAACAGGGAGAGAGGGACAGGTGAAGTTTCCACTCTGAAGACTTGGCCAAGGGGCACCAGGTATGAGGATTAACACGACAGCATGAACTGGGCTTTGATGCCACTGGATTGCACATGTAAAAATGGTTAAAGTGGCAAACTTCATGTTGTGTATATATTTTACCACAATTAAGAAAAAAAAAAAAAGAGTTAACCATCATGGCTGTTGTGCAGTTCAATAGCTGTCCACCTGCCCACTTCTCTCCATTTCTAAAACATCCAAGCTCATTCCCACAGCAGGGCTAGCACTTCCTGATCCCTCTGCCTGGACCCTGTTCACCAAGATGTGCACAGGGCTGTCTCCCTGTCTGCCAAGTTTCAGCCCTAATTTTGCCTCTTCAAGAAGGCTTCTCTAGGGGCTGGCCCATGGCTCACTCGGGAGAGTGTGGTGCTGACAACACCAAGTCAAGGGTTAAGATCCCCTTACCAGTCATCTTTAAAAAAAAAAAAAAAAAAAAAAAGAAGGCTTCTCTAAAGAAGAACCTTCTCTAAAATAGAACCCCTCTGCGTCTACCCCCAACTGTCATCTTCTGTCACATTACTGTTTTATGTTCTCCCAGCGATTAACAATATGTGAAAAGAACTTGTTTCTGACCCATTTATTTGTTTACAAATCTGTCTCATTTCCTCGTCTTGGTCACCACTGTGCCCCCAGTGACCGGAATGCCTGGCACATGGTAATGAGTGTTTTGATGAGTACTCAATGAGTGTTTCTGGAACAGACGAAATGCTTTTACTGTGACCCCTTCCCCTCTCGGCTGTGTCCATCATAGAGATGTAAAGACTGAAACCCAGAGAGAGAAAGTGACCTCTCTGAGGTCTATGTCTCCCACCTGGCTTCAACTCCGGGGCCTCACTGCCTATCAGTGGTTGCCGGGCTGATGTCTCTGCCTCTCCTTCCCCTCCAGGGTCCTGGGGCTTGGGAGCCGTGAGCAACAGGAAATAGCTGGGAGTGGGCAGAATGAAGACAGGGTCAAAGAGCCCTGCTGGTTTGTAAAGGCCCCCAGAGGCCATCTAGGTCATGCCCTCCCAGGGGTCCCTCCACACCAGTACAGTAGCTTGCTGCCTCTAAGGCACTCCCCCCACAACCCCATGCTGGAGAGCTCCAGATGTGGAAAAATGCTTGCTTCTTCAGAGCTGAATTTGTCTTCTGCTTGTTTTAATGAGTCAGTTCTGTTTTCGGTTATGATTATTATAACACTCGTTCTAGCTACTGTTCATTGTATGTCCACTCTATGCTAGGCCAGAATGCCCCAACTTTTAGTCACTTACGATCTGGCTTCACATAATTTGCCATATCTACATCCCTCCTGTAGGTAATATTTTTTACTTAATATTTTCCTTTAAATTGACTCACTCTTTCTACCTGGGCTTGTCCTAAGCAATAATCTGGAAGGTCCAGGTTTAACTGGTTAGTTAAACTTGTTTCCCAATATGCGTGAAAACATACACAGAACTAATAAAACAAAGTCCACCCTTGCCTCATGTCAGATCATCTCAAGAGCCACATTGTGCCAAACAATTCCCACTCATCACCTTCCAGGAAAGCAAGAACTACCACCCCTTGAGATGGGGGAAACTGAGGGTCAGAGAAGTGAACCAACTTGTCTAATGCCACACAGCTGACAAGCAGCAGCTCCAGGACTCAAACCCAGGGCAAGGGTCCTGAATCTACATCTCCTCATAACAAGGCTGTAGGGATCTGAAGATTGGGATCATGATCAAGTTCTCTTTCTTCGAATCCCTCTTCCTCTTAGCCCAGGGCAGCTCACCTGGCCAGCAGCAGGGCAGGGACACCCAGCATGGACAGCAGGGTGTGCTGGGGGGAGAGGCCAGCCTGGGTGAGGCCCAGGTAGGACAGTGCCCCCAGCAGCCCTGCTCCCCCAGTCCCCGAGGACCACCAGGAGATTACAGCCCTGAGGAGGAGAACAGAGAGTACTCAGGAGGGCACAGCCAGCAGTGGGACAGCCTCCCTGTGCTCCTTGCTTGCCTGCTTACCTGGAGTAGAAGGCAGTGAGCGAGAGGAAGGTGACCTCCCCTAGGCCTGATGAGATGCTAGCCAAGACCACACCTGGGAGGAGGAAGCACGGAGATGGCCATGCCCAGCCATTCTCCGCTAGCCCTGGTCCCCTAAGGTGTCTGACCATGGCCTCCTCTGCATCCGCTCAGAGGGGCTACAAACAGACCCCCTGGACAGGCTGGGTTCCAGATCTGAAGAAGAGCCAACCCCCTCCTCCATGTGCCCACTCCCAAAACAGTACCTCCATCCTCCCAGTTACCAAACCATGAGCAAGAACTCATCCCGACACCTCCTCAACCCATCACAGAGTCCTGGTGACTCTGCTCCTCTCGATCCCCATCCATCCACCCATCTCCTCCACCATCTACCCCTCCCAAATGCCCTCCTCTCCCATCTCGTCTGTGATAGTCCTAGCAGGCTTCTGAGGGTTACAGCAATAATCCCTTTTCCTCTGGGAAGCTGGGGAGACAGCCCCCACAAATGCTTGGCTGTGGTTCCTCTGGGCTCCCCCACCTGACACAGAACTGCACACTCACCACACAGGCTGATTGCCACTGAATGAGAAAAGGCAACCAGGATGAAGCTCCCAGCAGCACAAACCCCACTGAACAAAACCCGAGGGCTGAGGGTGAGAGGTGGGCAGGGAGGGGGAAGGTCAGCCTCTGCTCTCAGCTCCCCCAGCCCTCCCACCACCTCCTCTGCCCTCCCAGCCAGCCTCCCCAATCTCAGGTCCCACCCAGACCTGTAGGGCAGCAGATGAAAGCCAAAAGGAGCCAGCAATTTGATGACAAGGGTGGGGAGGATGTCTGCCAGGAGCACCGCCTGGGACAGGAGAGCAGAATGAGACCCCAGATCTTCCCACAGACAACCCTCGCAACCCAGTGGCCAAAAAAGACAGGGGCCAGCCAATTAGACCTGCTACAAATACAGGCTCTGGAGTCAGAAGATCGGGGTTCAAGTCCCAGCTCTGCCTCTCCTTAGCTGTGAGTTAAGGCATTTACAATCTCTGAGCTTCAGTTTCCTCATCTGGAAAATGGGGTGATTACAGTGCCTAGCTCCCAGGACTGTCGTGTGGATTAAATGAGCTAATATATGCGACACATGAAAGGGCTCAGAATATGGGGGTCCCAGTCATGACAGTCCCAGCTGGGTGCTGAGGGGTCGGGATGGGGAGTGGTGGAGTCTACAGACACAGAGAGCCTGGGTCAGGAGAGGACTGGATTAGTACTCACAGCCGTGGAGACAGAGTTGCAGTCAAATCGAGATGAAATATTGTGGGGGATGGGCGTTGGGCCTGGGTCCACCTGACAGGAGAGAAGAAAGCCTTTCACCCAGGGAGGCAGGAGGTAGACAAACATAGTCTGGCTCCACTCTTGGCTCTGCTTCCACTTAAAGGATGGCTTTGGGTCAGCACTGGCCTTTTGGGGCCTCAGTTACTCTATATGCATGACGGAGGGTGGTGGATTGACTGAATTGTATCCCCCCAAAGTTCGTATATTAGAAGCTTAATTCCCACTGTAACTGTTGAGGGTGGGAAATGCTATTATGGTAATCGAAAGGTGGGACCTTGGAGAGGTGTTTGGATTGTGAGAACTGCACCTTTGTGAGTAGATTGATCCAATTTTGGAATAGTGGGCATGGTTCCGAGGGCTTTAAAAAGACAGTGTATGAGGAACTATGTCTCTCTGCTTTGCCATTTTCTCCCATGTGAGACCCCTGGGTCACTACTGCCACCACCAAGACCCTCACCAGACGTGTTCCCTGGACTGTGGACTTCCCAGCCTCTGAAACTGTAAGCAATGAATTTTTTTTTTTTTTTTTTTTAAAGATGACCGGTAAGGGGATCTTAACCCTTGGCTTGGTGTTGTCAGCACCACGCTCACCCAGTGAGTCAACCGGCCATCCCTATATGGGATCCGAACCCGGGGCCTTGGTGTTATCAGCACCGCACTCTCCCGAGTGAGCCACGGGCCGGCCCAGAATTTTGTTTTTTTATAAATCACCCACTATCAGATATTTTGTTATAAGCAATGTAATGTGCTAATACAGAGGGGTTTTCCATGTAATGGAAATGGCTCACAGGCCAAAGATGGTCCTGTAAATGGACTTTAGGTAACACACACAAGAGGTTTCATATAAAATTTAGGGTTTCCAAAAAATCTGATCCTGGACCAAATTCCCTGTTGGATCTGCAAGATGGTGGCTACTCCCCTAGGATGGGGCACAGACCATCCATCTCACCACAGACAAGTGGTTCTCAACCAGGGGCTACACCCCCCACCATGGAACATTTGTCAATGTCTGGAGACAGTCTTAGTTGTCACAACTGGGGGTTGGGTGGTATGCCACTGGCATCTAGTGGTAGAGGCCAGGGATGCTGCTAAACATCCTGCAATGCACAGGACAGCTCCACAACAAAGAATCATCCAGCCCAAAATGTCAACAGGGTCCAGGTTAAGAAACCCTCCCACAGACCATAGTCCCACCCAGCCAACATTTGAATTTGCAAACGTGGCACCCACTGATCTTTTAAAGGCCATTCCTGTTCTAAAGGGTCTGGGAGGGGGGCCAGCCCGTGGCTCACTTGGGAGTGTGGTGCTGATAACACCAAGGCCACAGGTTCGGATCCCATATAGGGATGGCCAGTTAGTTCACTGGGTGAGCATGGTGCTGACAACACCAAGTCAAGGGTTAAGATCCCCTCACTAGTCATCTTTTAGAAGAAAAAAAAAAAGGGTCTGGGAAACTGGGAACTTTAGCCCTATTGCCCCACCTCTTGGCCACCCCATTCCATGAGTTTTTCAAGAGGGCCTCTGCCTCAGGGTGGGTCCCTCGTCTTCTCATACGAACTAAGTGTGGTGGTGGTGGTAGAGAAGGGGTCACTTACATGGCTCTGGTTTCCAGGTGCCCTCTCCTGGCTAAGGATGTCATGGGCAGCACTTAGCATCACCACATAAGAGAAGTTGTTGCAAAGGCCCAGGAGCCTGGAATGAGCAGGACAGATATTAACTTTATTTCAGGCCTACAATCCAATCCATCCACAGTCCCTGCACTAAACCTCCCCCTTACCTGTACCCTTCAATCACCTCCCTCTTTTTTTCTCTCTATCACCAGATCCATCTTCATTCAGTGTTAGGGTCAGAAATAGGGGCTTTGCAGGGAAAAAAAAAAAAAAGAAATAGGGGCTTTGGAATCACAGACAGGTTCACTTCCAACCTCCAAGATCTCTTCCGGAAGCTATCCTTGAACTCTCTCCTCTGAGCTCCCATTACAATTCATTTCCTGGGACATTTCTCATCCATTGATGTACTGTGGTAGAGTAAAAAAAAAATCCCAAAGCACTATGTTCAGGCCCCAACTCTGCTGCTTCTTACTTTAGTGGTCTCAGTCTACTTGTGTGTAAAATGGGGATACAAATTTCTCTCCAACCTCACAGAGCGCTGAAAGGATCAAAACAAGATAATACCAAAGCTCTTCACGATCCACGAAGGGTCTTGTTTGCTTAGTCTCACCTCCCAGAGCTGCGCTCAGTGATGGGAAGAACATTGGGCCCAGCACCAATATTTCCTAAGTGTCCTTTCCACAGTCACTACTTCATTAAGTGGTACCACTACTCATCCCATTTTACTGTGGAGCAAACCGAGACTCAGACAGGTTAAGTGACTTTTCCGTAGAGTTACATGGGAAGCCACTTCCAACCCAATCTGCCACCTAAGTCCTCGATGTTCAGGTTAATGCTAGAAGTATTTCCCAAGGCTCAGTATTTGAGTGATTTTAGAAGGTGGATGCATGACCGCTTAACAGGATTTAACGGTGCATTTATTAAAACCTGCATTAGGAAAATATGGTTTTCCATTTGAAGTAGTGATTTAAAGTTTTCTTTTTTAAAATACGTGCATTTAAAAACTTTAAGGTTGAATTGGTGGGGGGAAAAACATGAAGTAAATAATCCTACAGGTGGTATGAGGATCTGGCCAAAACGTGAAGGTGGTAGGTAAATGAGTGGAGTTTGGATGGTGTACAGGCGGCCTCTGGGAAACCAGTCAGTAAGCATTTGTGGATTCAGTTCCTTTCTGCAGCTCAACCCTTTCTTCCCCCTTTCTCCTGTCGCTTCCCTCTTCCCACCGCCGTTTTACTTCTGCTCAACTCTCAGGCCACTCACCAGAAGCCCACCGCGTTCTTCCAGTGGGCACCCTGATGGTCCAGCTGAGGGGCCCGGGGCTCCGGGGCGGCCTCCTTCCCTGGTAGGGAAAGAAGAGGGCATGACCTCCACCCCACTCTCAGGTGCACGACGACCCCACGGTGTCCTCCCGGGGCGGAGGCAGCGCCCACGCCCCTCAGGTGGGTCGCAGGGCAGAGGTAGTCACTCCCTGAGGGCGGGCCGTAATACTCACCCTCGGAATCCGAAAGGCGCCGCCACCGCGAGCCCGCACAGCTTCCCATGGCATCAAGTTCAGGTCCCCCGAAGGGTCCGAAGTCTGAGAGTGTTCAGAGTTAGCTCCGACGCGGCGGATGAGGGTCTGCGACAGGTGGGAAGGATCAACGCCCCATTGCCGCTCCCAGCTCCGGCAGACATGCTGCACTCGCGCCCCGCGATCCTTCAGGCGAGGCCCGGGCTCCATCTCGCGCCCTCCCACGCCCCATCCGTCGGGTTCTGCCCCCGCCCCCTCTAGAGCTGGGGCCCTACCGCCTGTACCTTTAAGAGCAGCGGAGCGTTCCGTACCGAGGAGCTGCAGCTTGGTGGTCACGTGACAGCATCCGCGGGGCCTTCATCACGTGCTCGGAGGTCCTCCCTACTTCCGGGGCCTCTCTCCATCTTCGTTTAGGCCGTCTCAGCTTCGGGGCGTGGGAAAGGAAGAAGCCGAGAGAACCCACGAACCGCTGGTTTTAAACTGGAGAGGGTGAGATCAGCAAAGAGCCGTGACGTCAGATTAGCGGCGCCCGAGGCCGTGACGGCATTATGCCAGCACTAGTCATGGCTGCGGGCGGCTTCAGCTCCCTCCTTGCCAGAAACAAAGATGGCCACTTGGCTACTTTAGGGACAGGAGTGTTCCTGGCTGGGAATAAAGATGACCAGCTTTAGGTCACTCTTACTCCTATCTGTTGCCCTTAAAAATTGTTGTAGACGCCTGTAATAAAGATAACAACCATCTAAGGAGATTTCGTGAATTATCTATCGACAGTATCCAAGGCATTGAGATCCCCTTTCTCAAGTTATCCTAGAACCAAACAATTTCACGAAAGTAGTCCAACCCCTGGTTTTACACATGAGACAAACGAGGTACCAAAAGAAAAGAAAAAAAGTTACTGACGATCATACAAAGTTAGACCTAAAGGTGACCTTAGAGACCCATTTAGCGAAAACAGAGCTCCGGAGCCAGGGAGCCATTGAACAGGCTGCTGCAAGATTCCTGCCTCCATCATGGGTGCTTAGACCCTCTGATTGTAAAACCTGAGATTCTGATTCTGTGATCTGATCCAATTGCCCTAATTGGAAATTAGGAAAGAGGGGCG
>NW_007727910.1:231144-247016 GCF_000696425.1 Galeopterus variegatus
GGGGGGGGGGGGGAAGGTGGGAGGGGAAGAGACATAAATCAAGGTCACTTCACATAGTCCTAAATAGGAAGTCATTCCCTTACTTTCCTCTAGGCGGTAAAGCAGCAAAGTGGCATCTTGGATTCTCTTCACCACGTCCTTCCCTGCTAATCTCTACTATGGGCTTCCAACAGCCTATGCCCACCCCTGTCAGCTCTTTCCCACCCCCAGGCCTTTAGACTGCTGTTTGCAATGTGCCCCCTGTGGGGCGCTTCCCAGGTCACTCAACTAAGGAAAAATGGGGTCCCACTACCCATGCAGGGCTCTAGAAATTAAGCAGCGTTTCATACATGGCGTCTGCCGTCAAGGAACTCACAGGAGAGTGGGAGGTAGACACAAATAACCACAATACAAAGTTTAGCGACGTTCTCTTTTGCAAGAATAACCACAGATGAGGGGATAGGCGTTGGAGCCACCAATCAGCCTCTTTGTCCCCTTGGGGAAGCATTAATGACGCTGAAATGAGAAGCCAGAGCTCCCACCAGCCCCCTCCTCAGTCCCACTTCTTGTCCCCAGGCAAAACAGGAACCACAAACCCCAGCTTCCTCTCACAGAGTGGCTGTGGCTTAGGGGAGACGGAAATGGCTGAGGTGTGGATGTAAGACCTGAGTCACTTGAGTTCGCCACATGCCCCCTCCCCCATCCCCAATGCTGAGGTCTCCTGTTCTCACTTATTTTCTTTCCGTCCTCCCCCTTGGCTTTTGGCTCTACACGTGCACCTGATGCACGCCCACTTCCCCACCTGAGGTGGAGGCTGCTGTGGGCACTGGGGGGAGTGGGCAGGGCCTGGGGTGGGGATGTGTCAGGGAGAGATGAGGGAAGAGGAAGTGTCTTGGGTCCTGGGGAAGACTGGCTTGTCTTGGTGGGTGGGGACGGTCATTGTCAGCTTTCTGGACACACAGAGACAGACAGGATGGACTTCCTCCGGCACCACCTCCCTGGGCTGCATCGGGCCTTGAGGGGAGCACTGGTGAGAGGGGCAAAGAGATGCCAGAGACTTATGCTAGCGGGGGCTCCCTGGGGCCTCACTTTCCCTCCTCTTTGAGCCTCTCCTTAGACTCAAAAATCCTTTCCCCAAATCAGGTAGCCTCCTAGCCCAGTCTTTTCTGGATTTCAATCCCCCACCTCCACAAATGCATCCACACATCTCCAGTCTAGGCCCTTTCTTATTCCTTCTGCAGATCCTATTCTCCCCCTCCTCCCAGATCCCAGAACCCCCCTTCATTATCCTGAGCTTCTCTGGTGCAGGGTCCCCAAGGAAAGGGCTGAGCCTCTCTTAGTGCCTTTGCCCCTCTCCCTTTTCCTCTAGGGTTCCTTCAGCACCTTTGTCTCCTACCTCGTGGGAGATGACGTCCCCACTGTAGAAAGGGAGGCACGCGCAGCCGAGGAACGGGGGGAGGTAGCTTCAGGAAGGCCAGAGAAGGTTGTAGAGGAGGAAGCCCAGGAAGCCCTGGAGGGCCTTAGAGGCAGCCACAGCAAGGGAGATGATGGGCCAAGAGGGCCTGGAGAGGCCAGAAGACGTCAGAAGGGAAGCTCAGCTTCAGAACAGACCTGGGGTTGGGGAGAAGGCAGCTCTCACGGGTCGCAAGAAGACAGGCAGAACACTGGGGCCTGGGAGGCAGCCAAGGCTGCTAGGTGTCTGGAGCCAAGTGCCCCCTTGCAGGCTGAAGCAGGGTCTGAGGATCACCGAGAGGGGAGAAGCCAAGCCCAGGAGAGTCAGGAGCTCAACGTGCAGGAAGTGAACAGAGGGGAGACGCTGAGAACCTGGGAACAGGAGGAGGAGGAGGAGGAAGAGGTTAGGGCAAGAGAGCCAGGGATGGCCAGAGGGGTGGAGTCAGAGTGGCCCTGGCATGGGGAGCCAGAGGGGAAGGCTGGTGCTGACGGGCAAAAGGTGGCAGGGGACAACAGGGAGACAGAGCAGGTGGTCAAGGAGGCAGTTGTAGAGGAAGCTGAAGGGGCTGGGAGGGAAGATGAGGTGTTAGTAGTGGTAAGGGGCAGCCAGAGCACAAGGGCACAGGGGACACACGGCCCAGAGGCAGAGTCTGAGGACCGGGCAACTTTGGGCAGGGAGGAGGCCAGGACAACCTCATTCAGAGAGGGCACTGATCTCCCAGGAGTCAGAGAGACAGAATATGGGCCAGTCCCCGAAGAAAGGATCCCAGAGGCTCCTGGGAGAGCCTGGGTCCCAGAGGAGGCCCTCGAGGGAGACCAGGAGGAAGAGGTGGATGAGAAGAGTGAGGCTGAGGTAAGCCTTTTCCCCAAACAGATCCAGGCCCTGGGAACTGAGGGGTTGGAAGAAGCAGCTGAGGGCCAGACAGCAGCAGGGGAGGCTGCAGGAGACAAGGAGGCAGGAGAGGGCTTTGAGGGGCAGGCAGACCAGTGTGGGCGAGAGGCCGAGGAAAGGCAGGACTCAGAGATCAGGGCTGATTGGGCCAGTCTGGAGGAGCCGGGACAGGTGGAGGAGGCACAGGAGGAGGAAGGGCATTGCTGGGCCACAGAGGCTGGGCTGCCCCTACACAAGGAAGCTGAAGGTGATGCTGACTTGGAGATATCTCCAGAGGCCGGGCCTGAGGAGGAGTTCGCTGGGAAGAGGAATGAGGAGGCTCACACAAGCCGAGAAGCATGGCAGGTGCAGTGGGGTGGCCTCAAACACGAGGTCACTGAAGGCCAGGAGCCCGAGAAGGTGGGAGGTGTCCAGATCCTAACAAAGTACCCCAAGGAAGGGCAGGGGGGTAAGGAAGAGCTCTGGAGCATCCCATCCCTGAGCAAAGACGAGACCAAAAGGAGCCTGGAGGAATATCCTGGGCACACGGGGCATGGAGAGCCTGAGGCCTCTGAGGCAGAATCCTGGGAAAACTGGAGGAGAAAGCATGTGGAGAGAGGAAACACCCAGGAGGAGAAAGCAGGTGCTGAAAAGGGGGAGGATGCAAGGGGCCAGGCACTGGAGGCCGAGGCCCAAGAAGGTCGACAGTCTGCACGAGCAGAGGTCCCAGAGGAAGGCGGGGAGTGGAAGAGGGCAGCGGAAGCAGGGTGGGGAGCAGAGGAGGGAGAGGCCTCTCAGGCAGAGAACCAGGAGCTGGAGGGAGGCCACGGGGCAGAAGCAGGGACAGGCCAGACACTGGAAGAGTCAAAGGCCAGAGAAACCAAGGATAGGGAGGTGGAGACCGCAGGGCCTTGGGCACCAGATGGAACGTGCAGGAGAGGCTGGAGGCTGGAGGTGGCGGCACTGAGCGGGGACCCATGGCCCAGTTCTTTGGCTGCCGAGATGGTAGAGGACGAGGCAGGCCTGGGTGCAAGGGCTGCTGGGGCTGGGGAAGCTTGGCTGTGCAGGAGAGGCTGGAGGCTGGAGGTGGCGGCACTGAGCGGGGACCCATGGCCCAGTTCTTTGGCTGCTGAGATGGTAGAGGACGAGGCAGGCCTGGGTGCAAGGGCTGCTGGGGCTGGGGAAGCTTGGCAGGGGGAGCTTGGGAGAGGCCGGGACTCAGAAGGGAAAGAGGAGGCTGGGGCAGGTGCGGAGCTGGCTGAGGCTGCGGGACAGCACAGAGGAGGTCAGGAGTTTGGCCTGGAGGACCCAGCAGAGGAGGAGGTGACCAGCAGAGGTGACCAAGCTGAGGCTTTTGAGGCCAGGGAGGGTGAGCCTGGGGGAGGGCAGGCGGAGGTTGGGGAACCTGCAATGGTAGAAGGAAGCTGTGGGATGGATCACTTTACCTTGGGCACCCAGGCAGTGAGGGCAGAGGGCACCGTGGCCACAGTGGAGGCTGAGGGGCTCCCAGGACAGCAGGTGCTGTTGGAAAAAGAGGCTGAGGGATGGCAAGCGACAGAACAGAGGGAAGGCAGTGAGGGTCGGCATGGGGACCATCACCTCGAGGGAGAGGCACGGAGGTCCCTTGATGTGGAGGATGTCGAAGTGACTGGAGGCCGGAGAGCGGAGGCCAAGGAGACTGACCCCGAAGGCCTGGAGGATGTCAAGGGCCAGGAGGAGTGTCCCACAAGCCAGGACCTTGCGGAGGCTGCGCCTGGGCCACATGGGGACGCTGAGACAGCTGTGGCTACAAGAAGGAGACGTTCTCCTAGCAGCTGGAGTGAGGTGAGGGCTCATGTAGGACCCAGGGTGGGATGGAGAAGACTCCAGAAGCCAGTCCCACAGTCCTCTGGGCCCTTCCCTGCAGGTCCTGCTCCCTGGGACCTGCCTGGATGTGTCCATCCCGAGGAACCGTGTGCTCCTCTCACGAAGCTCCTCACAGCGTCGCTCCCGCCCCTCTTTCCGTCGGACCCCAGCCTCTGAGCAGCAGGAGGAGCCTCCCAGCCCCCAGCCCGAGGAGGGGCTGTCAGCCCCTGAGCAGAAACTTCTGCAGCTAGAGGAACCCCCAGAGCCAAGACCCATGAGGCCTGAAGGCACCCCAGTGCCAGCCAGGAGAAGGCCCTTGGGACATGGGTAGGAACAGGGTGGCTGGACTGGGGCTGGGAGGAGGCTGTGGGCACTGGGGACCAGCTCCCATGGCCTGTCTTCCACTTCCAGGTTTGGCCTCGCATACCCTGGCATGATGCAGGAGCTCCAAGCCCGACTGGGCCAGCCAAAGCACCAGTGACCAGACCCTCACACTCTGGGAGCCTGTCCCTGAGTGGGGCTCAGAAGGACCAGTAGGGCCCTGCGCCCCTGACACCCTCAGCCACCTTGCATGCATCCTACCACCCTCTAGTCCTTGATTTCTTGGTGTGTCATTCATGGAGCAGACACCAGATGTCTGTGAAGACCCTGAACTTTAGGAGTCTGATCCTCCAGTGCTGGCTGGTGGACCACCTACCCCACTGGGACCCCTCTCATGGGTCCCTGCCCTGAATACCTCCCAACCTGTCTCAGCTGTCCAGTAGACTGGGAAGAAGATGAGAGGGGACAGGGACATTCTCCCACAGCCTTCCGTTTCTAACTTCCTCCCCCTTCCTCCCCACTTCCCACCTGCCCAGCCCCTCAGACCTGTGCAGGAGTAACACCCACCTCTGGAGCTGAAGCCAGCTCCAAGGGAAGGGGTTAGGAGGGTCTGAGGAACGCCATTTGCAATCAGAGGTTGATGGGTAGCAGACCAGCTGTGCTGAGCTTCCAGTAGGGTAGCTCAGCCTCAGAACTCTGCTAGTTACTATGGCAAGCGCCAGCTGAGCAGGCCAGAGTGAGGAAAGGCAGGCCAGGAACCCCAAAATGTAGGAGCAGAGAAGCATCCAGGGTGGCCAGAGGCTGCCGACTCCATTCAAGGCCACCCTGCCCTTGGGGTGTCAGGAAAACGTTCCCTGAAAAGAAGTTGAGGCGTGGGGGTGGGGGAGCATGCTTTATTAGGCACCTAGCATGGTGGCCTCACCTGAGGAGGAGTAGCAGGCTCCGAACAATAAATAAACCAAGATCTCTCTAAACAATAAATAAATATCCAAGCAATAAATATCTGCCAAGGACTGAGGGGCTTTAAGTTATTGGGTGGGGTCTGGATCTGGGGGCTGGTGGATCTCCGCCTTGTCTAAGGCCAATGAGCTGGAGGCTGTCCTGTTGGCCACAACGCCAGTCCTGGAGTCCTAAAGGGTGAGGGGAAGGACTGAGAAGTCACTCTGTCAGGGCTGGGAGCCAGGGGTGGGGATCCCCAAGGCCTGGACTGTGTGCCCAGCCTTGGACAGCAGCAGCAAGTCCCGCACGGCCCGAGCCAAGACGAGCTCCAAGGAGTGCAGCAGCTGGTAGGTGTAGAGGAGCTGGGGCCAGGACACCTGCACCAACACCTTGGCAGGGCCGCTCCAGGGCCCTGGGAGCAGCCCCTTCCCATCCTCCTCTTCCTCCTCCTTCTCTTCCTCCTCCTCCTCCTCCTCAGGGGTGTTGGATCCTGCAGCCAGCACCTGTGACGAGAGGCCCGTGGGTCAGAGAGAACCAGAACCAGAGCAATCCTCGTTCCTTGAGATGACATCAGTGACCGCGAGTCATGATTCCCCTGGACAACCCCTACTTCAGATCTTCCATTATGTCATCATCTTACGGGTCCTGCCTGACTTTTTGGTTCAAGAAAATGGAAGTCACAGAGCAAGATGATACTCAAAGAACCGGGTCCCTCCCCCAGGATGGCTCTAGAGTTGGGATTCAGGAAGTGCCTCTCTGCTCTTAGAGATTGTCTCAGGATCAGAAATGGGCAGAGGGAAGGGTGACATAGCTGGTTCTCGGGCTGCTTGCATTTTCTATTCTCCTTTTGTTAGGGGTGAAATGCAGATTTCCTTTTGAGGTGTTTGGGAGGACCTGGTGATGTCAGGGGGCGAGAGGAGAAAGGGGAGCAACTTCGCTGTGGGGCTGCTCTTGCCAGCACTATCCCAGATGCTTCTGAGCCCTTCTGTCATTTGAGGCAGAGGTTCTGGGGGTGGGGCCGGGCCTGGTGCCACTACACACTCACACACACTCGCACACTCATGCGCTGTCACTCACGCTCACACACTCACTCTCACACTCACACACATTCACTCGGAGGATCTGGAGCATTCCCCTCCAGACTTACCCAACCTGTGGGCAGGGGGTGTTTTACAAAGGGACCAATGAGCCTGACTTCTGTGCGTTGGTCTCCGGGGTCAAGGAGGGCGGGCGGGCACTGTACCTGGAAGCGGAGATGGTGCTGCAGATCCCGGAGGTCCAGCCTCATGGCCCACAGCCGCGTCCTCTCAGAGCTGGTCCAGCCCCCCTGGCTCCCCAGCCCTCCCAGCAGGGCATGGAAGGGCCGAAGTGTCCTGGAGAGGAAGCAGAGTCTTTCTGGGTCCTATGCAAGGGGAGGGAAAGGGTCAGGAGAGGCCTGCAGGCCAGGAATGCCCCACATCAGACCCAACCCCACCTCTATCCAGGTCTCATTTCCATTCCAAACTCCGGCCTCCATTCCGTCCCGATCCTCAACTCCATCCCCATTCCCTTCCTGTGCTCATCACCATTCCCAGCTCCACCACCTTGACCTCTGTCCCATCTCCTTTCCCAGCCTCATCTTCAGTCCCACACCCAGACTCTTCTCTGACCCCAACCCATTCTCCATCCCCACATTGCTCCCCATCTGCAACCCCACTCCATTCCCTTCTCCACCATCCCATCCTGTCTCCTGCTCACTTTTTTCCCTATTTCCAACTTCTTTCCCATCCTCATTCCCATTCCTAATCCCAACCCTATCTCTCCTTCACATGGAGACTCATTCTCACCATTTTTCCATCCACCTCCAACTCCATCCCCAGCCCCATTCTCTTCCCATCCCCACCAGCAATCCCCATCCCTTCTCTACCCCCCACTCAATTTCCACCTTCATCCCCAGCCTTCTTCTCGTCCCTAACACCAGCTCCATCCCTCCTCCATAGTACTCTATCCCCACTCCCATCCCACCTCTTTCCATTCCCAGCTCTTACCCTCTTCCTAACCCCATTTCCTTATTCTAGCTTCATCTTTATATCCAACAACATATTCAATCTCATCCAGATTTTATGCCCAAATCCATCTTCAGCTCAATCTTCAACTTCATCTCTATGCAGCCCAGTCCTTGCCCCATCCCACCAGCTGCGCACTCACAGAGAGGTTGCGCCAGGCCTGGAAGGTCAGGGAAACGTTGGGGAGCTGCTCTCCCAGTGGCAGCAGGTCCAGGCTCACTCCTGGCAGGTGAGATTCAGCCTGTGGGGCAAGCTCTATTAGTGGGGGCCAGAGGGGTTGGGGGTCTGCCCATCCCCAGGGCCAGCTGCTTTAGGAGAACTTACAAAGCGGTGGGCCTGGCCCCGAACCTCGGAGAGGAGCTTCCTGGCAAGATGCAGGCTGACTGTGAACTCCCTCCGCAGCTCCTGAGGGTTCAGGGGGGGCTTTCCTGGGGGCCTTGGAAATCCCCAGACACCAGCTCGCACCAGGAGCAAGGAAAGCAGCAATAGGCTGAGCCCTGGAGAGATGGAGGGACAAAGGGAGAGCTTGGGAAGAACTTGAGAGAAGGAAGGGAACGGCTTTTCTGAGCCCGTGTTATGTCTGAGCACTGTGAGGCCACTTTCATAGGCATGCTGTCCCCTCAAAAGCATGATGGGGCTGTTAAGGCAGCCATATGGCATAGCTATGCAGAGCGCCCACCTTTGCAAGCAGACAGAAGGCTGGATCTTGACCCCCACTAAACCCCTTGCCAAGTTCCTTTTTCAGTGAACAGCCTGCACAAGTGCATGTGGCAGCCTGGGTGCTGTTTATTCTCCCCTATTTGCAGATAAGGACAGTGAGGCTTAGTGAGGTTGACTCATACAAGGTCAGATAGCCAGAGGGCGGGGGAGTCAGCACTGGATTCCAGATCTGTCCAAATGCAAAGCCCATGTGCTTTGCCCAGGAAACTCAGAGGAGCCAGCCACCTGTCCCAGGAGTGGGCACACTCTGTTCTGCTAAGGATTCCTTGGGCTCAGCCAGGCAGCTCTGATGGCTCAAACTGGCCACTAGGGCCCCAGGGGTGGGCTGGCAATGCCGGAGGCTCTACCCCAGGGAGTCGGAAGGACAGGTTAGTCCAGCCTCCACCAGGCAGGCGGATCACCATGCAGTGGAACCTGCCTGGGGCACCTTTGCAGTGTGGGAGGGAGAGGGATAGGGGGGCTCTGGGAGACAGAGGAGGGCCTGGTATGGGAGGCAGAAGTTTTGTTTGTCACCCTGGTCTACCCTTGAGCAAGTCACCTCATGTCTGTGCCTCAGGGCCCTATCTGTAAAATGGGGGATTTGACTGGCTGACTTCTGAGAGTGCTGCCTGCCCTGTGTTTTCCTGGAAAGAGGGGACAGGGGCCACGGGCTTGGGCTCCGGCAGAGCGCAGTGTTCAGCAGTTTCTCAGGGAGAGGAAACCTAGCAGTCATGGGAGTTACACAATTCTCCTCAAAACACAAACCAAAACTGGCCACCAGGTTCTCCCTGTCTCCCTCCTCTCCAAGTCTCTTTCCTGTCCATTCTTGAGCTCAAACCCCTGAGCTCTCTTCCTTGAAATCTCCCTCAGTAAAAGTTAAGGGGAGCTTCTGGGGACAGCCACTCCCTTCATGAGCTTCCAGAGGTGGTAGGCAAAGCCTAAGATCTCTGGCATTCAGGTTCCCTGGCTTGGGGGCCACTCTGACCCTCTGGCATCCTGGAGGTATAAGGCAGAGTGGGGTTCTTCTTAACTCTGGGATCAGAGTGGGTGCCCCCAGGCTGTGGTGGATATCGCCCACCCAGAATTGAACTGTCACACCTCCTACATACTCCCACTTCCTACCTGAGCTCTGGAGCCCCCAGTCCCCTCCCTACCCTGAGTCCTTGGCCCTGGACTTTGAAGGCTCTGTCCCCATCCTCAAGTCCTTGGCCCCTATGTGGCCCAGTCACCTGCTTCTCTGACTACAGCTTGGGTTCTAGCCCCTGAGTTCCTCAGCCACTGACTGCAGATTAGATCTCCTTCCAAGCTTCAAACTGCAGACCTTTGACCAAGTTAGGCTGCTGATTCCTTGGCCTCAGCCCCCACTGTCCACTCCTCCTGCTCTTCCTCTAGCCGGCCCTACATCTCAGTCCTAGCTAAGCTGTCTGGTCCTGCTCATTCACTCCAAACTCCTCATTTATCTGCATAGTCCTGGTCCTGGCCAAGCCACCTGTCCAACCCTCCCCGTTCATGCCAGCCAAGGCTTCCCACCCTCTGCCCAGCCCTGTCCAAGCCATTATCCATCTACCCCTGCCCCCTCCCTATTCACGCCAGCCTCATTCCCAACCTCAGCCCAGCTGCATCCTTAGTCTTGGCTGAGTTGTTGCCCCCCAGCCCTCGGCCCCCACCCCCACTCGTCAAGCCCTCCCATCCTCTGCCCAGTCCCAACCAAACCTCCCACCATTTACCCCTGCCCTGGCCTCAAACTCACGCCAGCCAAGGTTGCCTGCCATCTGGCCCATGTCAGGACCCAGCGCCTTCGGCCAGCCATCTCCTGGGTAGGGGGAGTCTTATACTGGGGGCTGCACCCGGTTTCACTTTCCGTCCCACTTGTACTTTCAGCTTTGCATTTACTCAGTCTTCCCTCCTCGCCACCCCTTGCTAAAATGGGGAAATGTAATTTCCCTTCCCAGAGAGGGTGGGAGGTATGGCGGGGGGTGACGGGAAGCTGGAGTTTCGGTCAATCCAAGCTCCTGACCCAGTGCTGAGCTCCCAGGACCAGCCCTTCCCACAGGTCCCTGATCTTGGGTGCACTGTCCAGGTCTCCTCACTGGTAAGTCCTGAAGGCTCAGCCCCCTCTGCTTCTCTGCTCTGTCGCCACCATCCTAGAGCCATCACCAACTCACTGTCCTTCAAAGGATGGATGGCCAGGTAAGGGGATTGCCCACCAGAGGGGAGTTGGGGTTTTGAGTCATCATCCGTACTCTTCTAGTTTACCAGACGGCTGAGGGAGGGTTCAAGAGAAGTCAGAGCTCACTCAATGGGTGCTGGGATGAGTCTTTTTGTGGGGCAAGCAGGGGCTCAGTCTGATGGTATCAGGACTGGGATTGGGGTCTAGGGTCAGGGCTGGATGAGACCAGGCCCAAATCCAAGTCTGGGCAGGGTCAGGTCTCGGTCTTTGGCCAGAGGCAGATATAGGATTAGAGCTCAGTCAATGGCTAGGATTAGGGCTCAGCTTGTGGGCAGGCTGAGGTTGAATGAGGTCAGGATCAGGGCTCAGCCAGGACCCAGAATAATTCTGGTGTTTGCTTTGTGGAGACCGCTGTCAAGGCTGGACTGGATGAACCACAGATCTCCCTTCTAGCACATCCCTGCCCCCAGCCCCACCCTGGATTTCCCATCTTTAGGGACAGGATGGGGGTTTCTTGGTCTTCCCCAAGGCCCAGTGCTGCTACTTTCCTTTTGGGACCTGTGGGGTTTCCCTGCTGGGTCCCTGTTGTGAGACAGAAACCAAGGGGGCTTCCCCTTCCTGCACCCTGACTCCTTGCCCCGCCTGGGCACTGCCCACCAGGGCCGCCTGGAACCAAGCACCAGGGAAGTACCAGCATTTGCCAGGGAGCATCCCCTGAGGGCGGCAGGAGGAGAAGGAAAGGAAAGCCCAGATAGGGTTCCCTTGCAGCGCCCCCCAGTGGTGGCAGCTCATTTCCTACATCCCCTGCAGCTGGGGCTCCCCAATGCTGGGAGGAGTCCCGTACATCCTGAGACAGATGGTGAGGACAGACAGAGGGCTGGCTGGCTGGTCTTCTGCACATCCCCCAGTCTGGCTGTCATCCTGGTGGCATGGCCACCCCACTTATACCCTTGACCGCATGGGTACTCCCTTCTGCTCTGTCCACAGCCCCTCCCACCTTTGCCGTCACCCAGAAATGCCATACCTCTTAAATCTTGAACCCCATCTCCCACTCTTTGACCATAACCTCCCGGCCTCCCAGCCTTGTCTTAGGGTTCCTTGGGCCACCCGTCCCTTGCTGTGTTCTCTGTCCTTCTCAACGGGCCTGCAGCTGATTCCTCCAGCCACGCCCCTCACCCTAACCCTATTCCCACTCCGGGAACTTTGCACTCAACTTTTGAATACGATGAACCGTCTTCCTTGCCTTTGCACAGCTGTTCTCTCTGCCTAGGATGCCCTCACCGCCTTCTCTGGATTTCCCTCTCCCCACCCTTCTCTGCACCTGTTGTCACTAGCTTCACCCTGAATGGCTCATCCCTTCCTGCTATAAATCTTATCTCAAGTGGAGATTTCATATTTTTCTATCTTGCTAATGCTCCACTTGCTCACACCACTCCAGTCATACTGGCCTCCTCCTAGAACATGCCAAACACACCCCTGCCTCAGGGCCTTTGCACTAGGTCTTTTTCTCCCTGGAACACTCTTCTTTCAGATATCTGCAAAGCTCATGCTCTCCTTAAGATCTCTACTCAAATGTCACCTTCCCAAATGGGGCCTTCCCTGACCACCTTACCAAAAAATGCAACCGTGCACCTGGAACTTTCTGTCCCCTCCCCTGCAACATTTTCTGCCTAGCATTTATACATTTCAGACATCTAACATTTGCCCATTTGCTTTTTATCTGTTTTCATGCATTAGAATATGGGCTCCACTAGAGTGGGGATTTTTGCCTGTTTAGGGGCTCTTGATAAATCATGATTGAACAAAACCATCTTCTGTCTCCATGCCTGATCCGGGTTCTGCTCATGGCCAGTGGATGGAGCAGCAGGACTGGGACTAGCATGAGCCCTGAGGTCTTACAGTCAGCCTTCCAGTCCAGCCCAGGCTCTGGCCACATGCCACAGGGGTGGAAAGTGGGCACCTGGGCTGCTGGGTGTGGCCCTGGGATCTAGCAGATCTCCCCAACAGGGGGCCAGTGAAGGCCATGCCAGCCTCTGTCCATATTGCAGGATGGACCTGGGCCAGTCTCTGACTACCTGGGCCTCAGTTTCCACAAGTGGGTCTTAGCTGATGGGCTGAGGTGTGGGCTGGAGCCAGTGGGAAATGGAACGGATTTGGTGAGAGGTGAGAACGGGTAGAAAGGAAACCAGGAAGCCTGAGGTGTAGACTCCAGTGAGTAGCTAACCCTTTTGGTGATCTCAGGTGAGTCACCAGCCTGCTCCAGACCTCAGTTTCCTCATTGAAAAGTGACAGCAATTTTCAAGTGCTGACACTATTATTACGTAGGAAAATTAAAACCTGGGCAATAAAAAAGAAAAGAAAAGAACCATCCACCAATTTTCTGGTTATTTTCCAAGCCCTGTGATATGGATTGTGTCCCCTAAGTTTTATGTATTAATAGCTTGATCCCCACTGTGACTGTTAAGAGGGTGGGAAATCCTATATGGTAATTGCAAGGTGGGGACTTGAGGTGATCAGATTGTGGGACCACGCCTAGTGAATGGATTAATAATGGTGGTCATGGGTGTGGTTCCGAGGGCTTTAAAAGAAGAGCACACGAAAGGTTAGTCACTCTCTGCTCTACCATTTCGCAATGTGATACCCTGCCATCACTAAAGTGACCATCAAAGAAGGCCTTGCAGAGCTGCCCAAAGACTTGGGGACCTAACACCCACACCGGCATGCAGAGGATGTTGAGTCAAGGCAGATGATTTGCCAGATTTGAGATTTAATGCCTGCCCTGCTGGGTTTTGGACTTGTTTGGGACCTGTTACCCCTTTCTTTTGGCCTACTTCTCCCTTCTTGAATGGGAATATGTACCCTGTGCTTGTCCCACCATTGTATCTTGGAAGTAGATAACTTGTTTTGATTTCATAGATGAGACTTTGAGACTGGACTTTTGAGTTAAGACTTTGGGGATGGAATGAATGTAGTTACCTGTGAGAAGGACATGAACTCTGGGGGACAGGGCAGAATTATACAGATTGTGTCCCCCAAGTTTTATATGTTAGTAGTTTGATCCCCACGGTGATTGTTAAAGGTGAAAAATCCTATTATGATAATTGAAAGGTGGGGCCTTGAAGAGGTGATTAGATTATAGGGCCATGCCTAGTGAATGGATTAATAATGGTGGTCAGCAGTGTGGTTCTGAGGGCTTTAAAAGGAGAGCACATGAAAGGTTAGTTTCTCTCTCTCTGCTCTGCTATCTTCTACCATGTGAGACCTCTGCATTGCTGTAAAGCCACCACCAAAGAAGGCCCTTACTGTAAGTGTTCCCTGAACTGTGGACTTCCCAGCCTCCAAAACTGTAAGCAATAAATCTTGTTTTCTTACGAATCACCCAGTTCCAGGTATTTTGTTATAAGCAATAGAAATGGACTAATACAGAAAGTTGGGGGCCAGTTAAGCCACCACCAAGACCCTCACTAGATGTGTTCCTGGGACTTTGGACTTCTCAGTCTCCGAAACTGTAAGACCCTGTTCCAGCTCTGATGCTGTGGGGCACTCCATGGGCTTGCATGGGAATCCTGTGCTTGGGGCAGAAGTTAGACGTTTCAGATGCGACATCAGGATGGAATGGGGAAGGGAAGTCTTGTTCAAGGTCACACAGCAGATGAGTTACAGAATGGAGACTGGAACTTGAGTCCCCTGTTTTCAGCCTGGGCTAGTGAGGGGAATCCCTGCACTCTGTGACATCAGCTCCAAGGCCTGGAACTAACCCCTTAGTGAAGCCAAGATGGCAGGAGCTGGAGCTGGGGCTTTGCCTCACTGTGGAGGTTCCCAAGCACAAGTGGTGAGACCCTGAGGCTAGGGGAGCTCCCTTCCCCCAGAAGAGGGGAGGTGGGTGAGGCCCAAAGTCCCATTCCTGATTCCCGGAGTTAACCCCACACCAGACCTGGACTCTAACAGGATTCATTCTGCAGCACGCACTCACGGCAGCAGCAAGGGGCCTGGAGTCCAGCTCCCCCCGGCCCACCTTGGGGCTGCCTCTAAAGTGGTGTTTGGCAGGAGACAAATGTCCCTGGGAGGGTGAGGGGAAAGGCACTTCTCTCCCTCAGCCCCACCTCTTTTATTCTATAATGGGGGCCATGCACCCTGATCCTGTCCCAGCCATGGCAGGCACAGGGGTAGGGCTGCGGGAAAGACGGGGGCGCTATGCCCCCAGGCGAGATGGTCACCACAGGTGCTCTACGTAAGACACATGAACACAGAGCCTGGAATACTGAGCTACACTGGTGTGAGGAGAGGGTGGGAGGCCGGGTCTGTCAAGGGCAGGGAGTTGGAGGCCCAGGAGCAGGGGCTGAAGAGGAAAAACAGCAGCCTGGGCATGAAAAGTCCTGCCCATGTCCCAGCTCAGTCCTGCCCTTTCCTGTGTGTGCCATCTTGGGCAAGATGGCCAAACACTGTGCTTCGGTTTCCCCATCTATACAAGAGGCCCTCCCTCCCATCCCTGCCCACCTCTCAACCTGAATGTGAAGGTCAACCCGGGGCAGGTCATGGATTAAGGCCCTAGCTCGGGAGTCAGACAGACCTGCACTCTGCTGTTCAGAGCTCCAGCACTTCCCAGTGTGTGACCTTGGTCAAGGCACAGAACCTCCCTGAGCTTGGCTCATCTACCAGGTGAGGATGCCGCTCATACCAGCTGAGTAGGACAGCCATGACAATGATGACCATAGAACAGCTCTGCCACTAAATAGCTGTGTGATCTTCAGCAAGTTACTCAACCTCTCTGTGCCTGTTTCATCATCTATAACATGAGGAAAATAATACAAACGCATAAGACTCTTCAGAGGATTCAATGAACTGTTGTGTGTAAAACAGTTAGAACAGGGCCTAGCATGTGGTAAGACTCTATGGGTTTCGGCTATTATTATTAGTTCAAGACCTGACTCACAGGAAGTTCTCAAGAAATGTTTGTTGTCATTAATAAATACAAGGGGTGGTTGTCATCAACAGGCAAAGAAATTCTGAAGAAGAGTTGGGGAAGAAGAGAAGAGGCTGCATTAGCTCAGGAAATGGAAGGGGCTGGGGGTGCAGGTCGGGAGGGGGAGTTGCAGGCAGAAGGGGACTGGTGGGCTGGCCTGTGGCTCACCTGGGAGAGTGTGGTGCTGATAACACCAAGTCAAGGGTTAAGATCTCCTTACCGGTCATCTTTTTTTTAAAAAAAAAAAAGAAGGGGACTGGTGACCCGAGACATAAGTCAGAGCAGAGTTTGGGGCAGAAGCAGAAGACTCAGGGCCCTGGGCCAGGGTGTGGACAGACTTGAATCCAAGAACCACTAGATAGGACTCTGCTCCTGGGCCAGCTGTGCAGGGCTCAACTCCAGGTGTCCTAGTATTTGGAAGCCTCGTCCTACACTTCAGCAGGCACCTCTGGCAGGCTTATCATCAACTCCCTGCGAAAAGGACACTGAGTGGGGACAGACCTGGCCTGAGCCTCAGGACAGGCCAGCTAGGTGTTTGAGAGGAGCAGGCAGGCCCTGATCAGACACACCAGGTCCTCCCAGGCTGAC
>NW_007727910.1:248668-250414 GCF_000696425.1 Galeopterus variegatus
GCAACGGGATACTACTCTGCCATAAAAAAGGATGAAATTCTGCCATTTGCAGCAACGTGGATGAACTTAGAGAAAATTATGTTAAGTGAAATAAGCCAGGCACAGAAAGAGAAATACCACATGTCCTCACTTATATTTGGGAGCTAAAATAAATAAATAAACAAATAAATTTTAAAAAAGAAAGATACAACAATCACAATAATACATTGAACTTTCAAGAGAAGAGAACAGAACTGAAGTTGCTGGAGGTGGGAAAGGAGGAGGGGGTGGGGGTATGGGAGGAATCGATAAAGGATCACAGAAATTGATTACATTGTATTATGAGGAATATACTAATTATCCTGATTTGAATATCACATATTGCACACGAGTATTGATATTCAGTGCTGTACCCCACAGATATGTACAAACAACTATGTTCAATAAAAAACAAATACATTAAAAAACAAAAACAAAAACAAGTAACTGCTTTCTTTTTCCTTTCCAGGTCTCATCTCCGCATAAATACCCTCTTCTCTATGGCTCTGAGGACTGTCCCATCCCATTCCTACCTGCACTAATACCCTGTGTATAATCCTAAGACTTTAGTCTCTTTGCTTCTCAATTTTTTATGCACATTCTAGACCCTTCCCAACCCCCCAGAGTCTTCTCCAGATTTCAAACCTCCACCTACCTCATCAGACTCTAGGTCCTGTTGGCAATGTTGGTGTGAAGAGCTCCCACTTCCTTCCATACCTCCACACTGAGGTGGAGCACCTGGGCAGAAGGGAAGACAGAACTAGGGGTTGAATACAGCAGTGTGGGGACTGTGGTCCTTGCCCACAGAGGCAGCCACTTTGCTAAGAATTCTGGACCTACAGGTGAAACTAGAAAGAACAAGACAAAGCAAGGCAGAGCTTGCAACTTGCTGGGAGACCCTGGCAAGCTACTTTCTGGTCTTCGTTTCTTCACGTGGAGAATGGGCACAACAATACCTTCTGCAGAGAGAAGCAGAGAGTGCATGAACACGTGCCCTGGCATGCTGGAAACTGAAAACTATTAGTATTGAGAAATCAAAAAGCAAAGATTGTCAGCTGGCCAGCAGGTGAAAGGCTGAGGAGAGAAGACCAGAGTTTGGGATACAGTTGATATATTAGTCCACTTCTGTTGTTTATAACAAAATACTTGGAACTGAGTAATTTATAAAGAAAACAAAATTTATTGCTTACAGTTTTGGAGGCTGAGAAGTCCAAAGTCCAGGGAACACATCTGGTGAGGCTCTTCCTTGACAGTCACGCAGGGGTCTCACATGGCAGAATGGCAGAGAAGAGAGAGAAATAGCTCCTTACATGCTCTCCGTTTAAAGGCCCCAGAACCATGCCCATGACCACCATTTTTAATCCATTCACTAGGCGTGGTCCTCAGAATCTAATCTCCTTTTAAAAGACCCATCTTTCAATTACTATAATAGGATTTCCCACCCTCTTAACAGTCACAGTGGAGATCAAGCTACACCAATACATAAAATTTGCAGGACACAGTCCATATCAGTTGACATCTGTCATTCCACCTGCCACCTATTCCTTCTTTTTAGATAAAAAAATAAAGAACTGAAGCTGGTTAGAGCACAACCTTATAACATCAAGGTCATGGGTTTGAATCCCTATACTGGCCAGCTACCAAAAAATAAATAAATGAAAATAAAAAAAAAATAAAGCAGTGGATTTTTCTTTGGGGATTCATCTGTCCTCTGTTTCAGTGGCTGAC
>NW_007727910.1:250992-258365 GCF_000696425.1 Galeopterus variegatus
AAAAAATAAAGCAGTGGATTTTTCTTTGGGGATTCATCTGTCCTCTGTTTCAGTGGCTGACACTTTGCCATGGTGGGCACAAGACTGAAGTCCAGCCAGCCAGGGTGCTCTCTGCCCCTCACTACAGTGAATGGCTCAGGGAGGGTGTGTGACACACTGAGAGTCAGCCGCTGGATTTGCTGTCAGGAAAGAGGCACTCTCTCTTTCTCTCTCCCTCTCTCTGTAGGGATTGCTAAATTGATAAGATGTGAACTTAAATCTGTGACAGAAGACCCAGCCTCAGACAGGAGCCAATGCATGGGAAAGTAAGGCTGAGAGCTGAAGAGGGAGGCAAGAATCTTGATTATTATTTACTTTGAGTTCCTAGATCCAGCCGTTCCTGAAGCAACTACTTCCGAAATGTTCAGTGTCACGAGTCAATCTTCCTTTTTGCTGAAGCCTAGTTCGAGATCTGCTTTTGCCGCTTACAGCACAGGCTCCCTTCGCCTGTTTTGATTTACCCTTCAAAATTGATTTTCCAATGTTGAAAATCACAGACTACATAAAGAAATCATAATAAAGTCAAACAGTATAGTATAGAAGAAAGAGCACTGTGTCAGGAGCCAGTGGAAAGAGGATTTCAGATAGAAAGACAAGTATGAAAACAGATGAGATGCTCAGTCAATATTTTTCTTTTTCTTTTTTGGACAGCTGGATGGTATGGTGATTTAAACCCTTGACCTTGGTGTTATAACACTGTGTTCTAACCAACTGTGCTAACTGGACGGCCTCAGTCAATATTTACCGAGCACCAACTCAGCATGCCCCAGTCACTGCTCTTGGCATTAGAGATACCGCAGTGAATGAAGCAGATGGAAATCTCTGTCTTCACGGAGCTTATATTAAATGGAGTAGAATTATAACTAAAATTTAATCTAAGGCTTATCTGTGCCAGACACTTTTCAACCATGGGCTCATCTAATCCTCAGAATAATCCTTTGTTGTAGGTACTATTATTTCATGTTCATTGTATACAGAAGAGGAAACTGAGGTCCAGAGAGGTTAAGTGACCTGCCCAAGGTCACAGAGCTAGTAAGTGGCGGCTCTTGGGTTTGAATCGAGGCAGTCTGGCTTTCTTAACCACTATACCATGCTGCCTGGTATAGCAGCTAGCATTGACCGAACTTTCTCTATACACCCGGCACCGTTCTATGGCTTTACACGCATAAACTCATGTCATCCTCTAAACAATCCAATTTACAGACGAGGAAACTGAGGTGAAATAACAGTGGCAGAACTGAAATTTGAACCTAAATAGTCTGGCTCAAGTGTCCACCCCGCTAACTACTAGCCCATACTGCCTGTAATGAATGAACAAAGGAATGAAGAGGGGCCAGAAACAGAAACCAAGCTCAGAGGTGAAGGACAGCAGAAGGCCTTGCCCTGAGTTGCCATGTCCAAATGGTGCCAGGTTTTCAGTCTGGCACCATTTCAATGGATAAAGAAATGATCCTTCCCATATTCATTCTGAGAGTGTGGTAAATCCTACCTGTTCAGCCTCCCACCCCATGGCCCACAGCTGCCCCTCTCCACATTCCCCAGTACTGGGGACCTTGCCTATGGCGGCCAGCAGAAGTCGAAAGCACACAGGGAACAGAGAGACACATAGAGAGGACAAAGGAGAGGAGAGTGTGGAACCCAGGAAGTCTCCTAGCCCCTGGGGCTCCACATAGTCCCCACAAGGAATCTCATAACCATTCCCCCAAATTCTGGTACTGCTGACCCGTCCAGGAGTAGGAATATGCATTCCAAGCTTTCTCAGTAACTACCAGAAAGTCTTCAGGAGCAAAGAGGTAGATGAAGGCAGGAACCTGGCTGTCAGGGAAGGAGCCGGGGTAGAGATCAGAGCCCCAATGGGCTCCCCGTCTGCACCTCCTTGACCCCCATCGTGGCTCACACCCATCCCTGCAGGTGATAGATCTCGTGGGTAAACTGGTACCACTCACCAGGACCCCCCATGCAGAGCTGGTTGGTGAGGACTTCAACATCCTTACCACCATCCTTGCTGTTCTGAGCCACAGAAGACAACTGCCTACCTGGTACTGGAGGAGGGGAGGGGAGCAGAGCAGGACCAGCCGACTGAAACAGAATCAGCAAAGTTATACTGACCTCCCCACACTGTTCTCATTCAAAATAGGCCACACTGCAGCAGGAGGGCATGGGCTCAGTGAGGAGAGGGACATCCCCATGAAGAGGCTCTGGGGGAGGGTCCTGCAAGAGGGTCTCTGCCCTGGCCCTGGCCTGGGGGTTCCAGCTCCAGCTTTGCCTCCAGACTGCTGCATGGCTCATTTTCCTTTCAAGTCTCAGTTACTGTTTCTGTAAAATGGGGATAATGACTGAAGTGGATTGAATTATGTCTCCCCAAAACTCCCTGAAGCTTGAATTGTGTCCCCCAAGTTTTACGTATGAGAAACTTAGGGCCGGCCCGTGGCTCACTTGGGAGAGTGCGGTGCTGATAACACCAAGGCCACAGGTTCGGATCCTATATAGGGATGGCCGGTTCGCTTACTGGCTGAGCGTGGTGCTGACAACACCAAGTCAAGGGTTAAGATCCCCTTACCAGTCATCTTAAAAAAAAAAAAAAGAAAGAAAGAAACTTAGCCCTCACTCNATCCTTGCTGTTCTGAGCTACAGAAGACAACTGCCTACCTGGTACTGGAGGAGGGGAGGGGAGCAGAGCAGGACCAGCCGACTGAAACAGAATCAGCAAAGTTATACTGACCTCCCCACACTGTTCTCATTCAAAATAGGCCACACTGCAGCAGGAGGGCATGGGCTCAGTGAGGAGAGGGACATCCCCATGAAGAGGCTCTGGGGGAGGGTCCTGCAAGAGGGTCTCTGCCCTGGCCCTGGCCTGGGGGTTCCAGCTCCAGCTTTGCCTCCAGACTGCTGTATGGCTCATTTTCCTTTCAAGTCTCAGTTACTGTTTCTGTAAAATGGGGATAATGACTGAAGTGGATTGAATTATGTCTCTCCAAAACTCCCTGAAGCTTGAATTGTGTCCCCCAAGTTTTACGTATTAGAAACTTAGGGCCGGCCCGTGGCTCACTCGGGAGAGTGCGGTGCTGATAACACCAAGGCCACAGGTTCGGATCCTATATAGGGATGGCCGGTTCGCTTACTGGCTGAGCGTGGTGCTGACAACACCAAGTCAAGGGTTAAGATCCCCTTACCAGTCATCTTAAAAAAAAAAAAAAAAAAGAAAGAAACTTAGCCCTCATTCTGACTGTTAAGAGGGTGGGAAATCCTATTACGGTAATTGAAAGGTGGAGCCTTGAAGAGGTGATTGGATTGTAGGACTGTGCAGTAGTGAATGGATTAAAAATGGTGGTCAGGTGCATGGTTCTGAGGGCTTTAAAAGAAGAAGAGAGTCTGTCTCTCTCTCTTCTCTCTCTGCTTCCACCATCTTGCAATGTGAGAACCCTGGGTCACTGTTGCCACCACCAGAGGGACTTTGGACTTCCCAGCCTCAGAAACTATAAGTAATAAATTTCATTTTCTTTATGAATCACCCAGTTCCAAGTATTTCATTATAAGCAATGGAATTGGATTAATACAATGACTGTATTTGCTGATGCGGTTATTAGGAGGGCCAAATCTGTTGGATGACTGGATAGGGAAAACTCTGTAAGGAAGAAAGACAACTTTCCCACCCGGTCAATAGACAAGTGTTTCTACAGAGGATGAGCGGAATTCTGACAGGCCAAAATGAGAGGAGAAATGGCCCCTGCAAGAGGGATGGTGAGAAGCCAGGCTATTTCTCACATCCCTCCATGAACATTTATTGTGCACCTACGTAGTGCCAGGCACCAGCCCTAAAAAGGAGGAACCTGAGGGCATGTAGACTGTGGTGCAGGTGGTTGAGGTCCTGGAAGGCTACACTCAAGCATATGGACTTACAGGCAGTGGGAAACCTCTTAGGAAGGATGGTGACAGAGCGGCCTACTGACAGGACAACTGCAGGAGACCCCTGGGGGGACACACCTCCTCCATGGAGCAGGGCAGCAGCACCTGACTATGGGGGAGCCGTGGGGAGGGCCTGAGCAGAAGAGAGGACATCTTCAGCATCCCTGCCTGACCTCCAGCCTACCCTAACCCCTGCACCCCAGCTTGTGGTCACTCAGCCTGCAGCCCCTCCCACCAACCCTGACAATTTCCTTCATGTTGCCTTCGGTTTCTCAGGGAAATGGGGTTGTTCGGTAACCCCAATCCCTTCCCCCTACTATGCTGCTATGTTCCTAAATGCTTCCACCTGGGGCCAGGCAATGGCTTGGGCATGATGATATGATGTCATCCAGGAGCTCACAAAGGCCACTGGGCCAGGTCGGGGCACTCAGAGCCTGAGCAATCATGGCTCTCAGCAAGCATCACACAAAAATCCCTGCTGGCATGCTGGGAGTTGTGGTTCTCAGGGTGGACTGCATGTTAGCATCTGATCCGAGGTGGGAGGAAAGAACCTGATGTCAGTTTGTGAAATTGTATTTAACTCAGTTGGCCCACCCTGTACATACTCTGCAAAGTCCCTTCTCCTAGCTGAGCCAGTAGATACACGATACAAAAGTGAATAAACCAAGCCCCTGTCTTTCAGGGTCACCCTGGGTAGAGACTTACTGGGAGGGAAGGGCCACGGTGGAATCAATGGTTCAGAGCAACATTATACCCTGGTTCTCCACCGTCGGGCACCAGGAAACACCAGCTTAGCATTATCTTGTTTCTTAGATCTGTAACACCACCTGTGTCCGACTCTCCAGCCTCACCAACTTGCTAGTCTTCTTTCAGGAGGTCTTTCCTGACCATCTGACAAAGATTCCCTCCTTGACCAAATCCTAGCCAGACTCTCTGAGCCCAATCTTGGCCTACAAAGACTTGAAAAACACATAGTTTCTAACAGCTCAAGGCCACATCCCTAGGACGACCCTAGTCCCCTTTAAAGTGCCTGCCTGAGAAAACTGAAGGCTGCCAAAAGAATGTGACACCCGAAGACAGGTGATGTCAGATACTACAGCCTACCCTTAAGGAAATAAACACGAATTTCAGCAACGCCAAAACTTCCTTCCCCTGTCTCCCTGCCTCTGTGGGAAGGCAGGAGCCTAACTTCCGTAAGGGCCAGCTAGCAAACCCAGCTGGGTTTCACGTGGACCAACCCCGCCTTCCGGTTTCTTTGTAATTTTTCACTTGCCTGAGTCTACTGAACCCCTGCACACCCCCTCCCCAGCCCCTCATGCTCCCTTTAAAATGCTCAGACACCTCTGTACAAATTGAGTTGAGTTCAGACAGATCACACTGGACTCCTTTCACTATTGGCGACATTAATTTCTATCTCATTTTGTTTATCTTTTTTTTTTTTTTGCAGCTAGCCAGGATGGGGATGACAAACCCTTGACCTTTGTGTTGTCGCCACTACAGTCTCCCAGGTGAGCCAACCGGCCAGCCATCACTGTGTTTATCTTTTTTTTTTTTTTTTTTTTAAAGATGACCGGTAAGGGGATCTTAACCCTTGACTTGGTGTTGTCAGCACCACGCTCAGCCAGTGAGCGAACCAGCCATCCCTATATGGGATCCGAACCTGTGGTCTTGGTGTTATCAGCACCGCACTCTACCGAGTGAGCCACGGGCCGGCCCGACTGTGTTTATCTTTAACACACTCGACTCCCAAGACCGAATCAGGTTGATTTCCCATACTCAGTGCTTGTCACACTGTCCTTCTAGTTATCTGTTTACCACCCAAAAGTGTGTGTCTCAGCCCACAGTTAACAGACAACTAACAAACACTCGTATTTTCATACACTTAGTTCTTTGTAGTCATTCAGGTCTCGGTTCAAACACCCGCTCTTCAAAGAAGCCTTTACTAGCCTCTCCCCCAACCCACCGGTTACTCTCAACCTTATCATTCTGTTTATTTTCTTCATATCATTATCCAGTCAGTTGGTCAATAAATATTTACTAAGCACTGCTATATTCAGGCACTGAAGAGACAGTAGTGAATGAATCATCCAATAAATAAATGAATAAGTAAAATATATAGTATGTGAGATGTTACTACCTACCTTAAGGAAATAAACAGGAATTTCAGCATAGCTGAAACCTCCTTCTGGCTTTTGCTTAAATACCAACTTCTTAGTGAAGCTTTCCTTAACCAAGCATGTTAAAATGCACACCCTGTGCAAGCCAAGCTGAAAGTCTTATTTATTTGTTCACTAGTTTGTCTGTCCCCACTAGAGTGTAAGCTCCGTGAGGAAAGGACAGTGTCTGTCTTGTTACCAGTATCCAGAGCTTTTAGAATATCCTCTGGCATAGAGTAGGTACTCAGTAAATATTTGTTGAATGAATATATGATTATTTCCCCAAACAGTTAAGAAACAAATGAGACCTTCCAAACTAGTTTTACAGAAAAGAGAGAACAGGATAAGATTGCACAGAGCTGGGATGAGCATTTTATGAACTGATTACAGAGGAACAATAATTTTATAATTTAAGCGTTTTGCAAAAGTTGGAAGGAGGGCATGTTCAGTCATGGGGTTAGAGGACAGGACAGAGGTTGGGGATTATCTTGTGATTCCACAATGACTGCTTTTGTGATCAGAAAAGAGAACCTTGAGGCCGGCCCGTGGCTCACTCGGTAGAGTGCGGTGCTGATAACACCAAGGCCACGGGTTCGGATCCTATATAGGGATGGCCGGTTTGCTCACTGGCTGAGCGTGGGGTTAACAACACCAAGCCAAGGGTTGAGATCCCCTTACCGGTCATCTTTAAAAAAAAAAAAAGAAAGGAAAAGAGAACCTTGCTTTACAAGGAAAGGAAACTGTTTCTAGTTGATAGATCCCTGGGTGCTGATTCCAGCCCCTGAGGAGAGTTCTCTGCGAAGGCTGGCTGACAGCACGGGCACTCAGTGGCTATTGGCTCTAGTTGAGGGCCCCTCCATTACTCATTCCCCTGGGTTTCCCTGAAGGCCACAGAACTCTCTAGAAAGCATGGGCATGGTGTCAGCATACCTGTCCACTCTTGGCTTAGCCTTGGGCCAGTGGTAAACCCGTGACCCAGATCTTTTCCCTCCTGCAGTCTTTGGTAAATATCCAGTGCTATATTTACCAAATATGTGGCTGGGTAATGTGCATACAAACCACGGGGGTAGGGGGGTTCCCCAACCCTTCACCCTCATTGAATTCCCGTTTCATTGGCGAGGGCTGTGTGACTTTTGTTGCTGTGGCGAAGGGAGGTGTCTTAGTCCTTGCTGTGCTGCTGTAACAGAATACCACAGACTACATAATTTCTTTTTTTCTTTTTTTTTTTTTTAAAAAAGATGACCGGTAAGGGGATCTTAACCCTTGACTTGG